>NC_054058.1:67509123-67809123 GCF_017639655.2 Falco naumanni
CACATGAAAGGTCCCTGTGAAAAATTTTCATGAGGCAATGTGGTAAATATCAGATAAAGGGGGCACAGGTAAACACCACCCTAATGGTGATTAAGTCACCATCTCATCACAACGAAAAAATTCTGCTCTTTTCAACTTCAGTCTCACTCTAGCTGCTGGACAGCCATGTGCACCACAGCCATAAAGACATAGTGAGACACAACTAGTGGTTTCATAGTCTGTTTTGTAGAAGAATAGTCTGGAAGTGAAGGCACTTACTGAGTTCAGAATGAAAAAAAAAAATAAATTACTGTGCTAACGTAATATGCTATGGGTATTCAAGAAACAAGGGAATGTTGATATAGGAAGACAAAGGAACTGCAGTGTTAAGAGTAATTTTCCTTCTATGGGCTGTTACTGCATGGCTGAACATTGCCACTAACTTTGTATTTTCAGAACATACTGAATTTAAGAAAACTCTTTTGTTCCATTTGCAGCCCACATGCTGACACAGCATCTCATCTCCTATTGTTCTAACCTAACTATTATCTGATACATTTGATGTGTTGAAAGATAAAAAGCACAAAGATTCCAGTTACCTTAGAGATAGCAAAAGAAGTATTACTTAGCAAAAGAACAGCTGAGAAGGGGCTGTTTCTGGCAGTTTTACTCTGGTGTGTGCGTTAGACCCACAAGCGTGAGTTCAGACCCTGTAAGCCAGGAGCCTTTGTTGGGGCTCTGCTGTGCACTGAGTGATCTCACCCGCTCCTGACTCCCACACACGGAGGTATACAGGGAAGAGCAGGCTCAACCAGTCTTAAATTCCTTTGACAGTTCAGACTGCAGATAGATTCTGTAGCAGCAGGGAAGAAGCACGGTTCATAGCAACAGTTAGATAAGTTTTGAAGAAACAGATTTATTCAAGGTTAATAAATGCTTCTACTGTTGTTTTCTATGTATGCCAGTTCTGCTGATGAGCGATGACCTTGCAATGGAAAACTGGCTGCTAGGAAAGTTTTTACAAACTGCAGCATCTGATAAGGTACAGTGCTAGGCAAAAAAAAGGACTGGTTCTCATATAGTTGCCCTGATTTTTTTTGAGACAGCTGCTTATCAAAGCCCGAGCTCTTATAGCCCCGGCTTTATGACTCAGCTATTCTGTGTAGGATAGACATAACCAAGCTGTATTTCAATGAATACATGGTATAAAGCCCAAATTGCTAGAAAGTAATAGTTCTTTTACCAAAACAAAATGGTGCTGTGGTTCCAAGAGAGATGAGCATTCTCAGCTGGGTTCATGAACAAAGGATATCAAATGAAGGCAGGAGGAAATAAAACCTGACTCTACAAGATGTGTGCCAACTGTGGTCTCATAAACCCAGGAAATCTTGGAATGCTTTGAGTATGTAATATTTTTAGAGCTCTAATAAGGCACACCTGAGCTCCTCTTTACCACATTTAAAGATATGTGCCACAGAAGCTAGATTTTGCTATGCATTTTTGCCTATTCCAGTAACCTGTAATTAATAAGCACTCATGTGGAGGAGAGCAGAAACTCAGTTGCCTGTTCAGATTCCTTTGAATTACTCCCACATAGTTTTCTAAAGTGCAAAACATATAGTAATATTCTTGAATTATTCTTAAGTCATTTATCTGAGAAGATGACACTGCTGTCTGTCGAAATCAAATATTCTTCTATCTCCTACAGATGTTCCACCTCAATTCCTTGACTTACTGAAGTGTCTGTCTACACCAGCTGTCTTCTTTCAGCATCTCCACAATTCTGAGCCTGAGTGAGAAACAAACCTATCTCTACCATTAATAAGATCTATTTTCATTTTACCTAACCAGTGCAATAAAAGAGAAAACTGTAAGAATTAAGCTGCTACAAACAAAATATACTAGTCAGATTAACCTTACTGTCTACCCTGCTATTCACGTATTGGTAACAAAACTCGTAGTATACACAGAGGAGTCAAAATGAGCTATGACAACATGAAGGAACTGCGGGAATGTTGGTTTCACTCCATCCAATTTGGATGTAGGAAGAGGTAATGTTACCCAGCAGCCAGACACCGTCCCAGCAAGCTGCCAGAATAATCGGATCTCATATACGCAGTATATGCAAACCAGAGGCGGAATATATGTAGCCAATCAATTGGAACAATCATATGCCAAACACTTGTAGTAACACAATAGTAGAAAAAAGCATGGAATCAAAATACACACTGGGTGGTATCAAAACATAGCAGGACGAGAAAAAGTTTCAAATACCTCAAGCTTTACAAGGAATCCAGTTACATTTTGATTAAAAATAATAGTCATCTAAAATTATATTAAAATTAAATGTTGTCTGCTTTTAAGTCATGGAATTTAGTGTGTACGTCAGCCAGGAGTCAGTATACCAGTACAGAACATATATAAATATTCTATCCCAGGCACAAATCGGGCTGGCAATTTCTGTACTAGCTGATGTCCTATGATCTTTACAATTATTTTCTGCTGGAGTGTGTTGTAGTACTGGTCCCTAAGTACTCACACCGGTAGCCTCCTAAGGCAACATATTATTGCTGACTTCACCTGCCTGATGGGGGGCTATAGAAAACGCCAATGCAGACTCTCCCTGCAGTGCCCAGTGACAGGACAAGAGGCAAGACAGTGAATTCTTAGCAGAAATCAGGACAAACTTCTTAGCATGAAGCTGGTCAAACACTAGCACAGAGATCTAGAGAGGAATTTCCAACCCAAAGATAGTCAAAAGTTGCCTGGACAGAGCCTTGAGCAACCCGATTTAGTCTGCCCTGCTTGGGGCAGGAGCTGCATGTTAAACTAGGTGACCTCCAGAAGTCCCTGCCAACCTAAATTACTCCCTGATTCTACAATAACTGGCACACCTTCCCGCTGTCACCAGCTATAAGGAGAAAGCCGAAGGCTTCGGATCATATGGACATCTTTGATAGCCAGTTTCCCATGCAGTTATTTATATCCTCTTTTTAACAGCTAATGGAGTTTTCACATAGACATTCAAACCTCCTTTTTTTTTTTTTTTTTTTTTTTGCTGTATCCCACCATTTCTACAGCAGTCTACATGGCAAACGGTTTTCTTCAGGTAGGAAGGTAACGAGCACAGTGATGAATCAGGGGCTCCTGTCATGGCACACAGGCCTCTAAAACAGAATCACTGAGCTAGCAAAGCAAGCAAAGTTATCCAAGGTAATGGCAGTGTATGTGTGCTATGCGTTACGCACCTGAGAGTAGATGCTCTAAGACTTAGGAAGTCCCACTAAAAGTGGGATCTTGTAGTTCAAGGAAAACTATTGCAACTTGTTAGAATGAGAAGCTGAGATGAAAGTACAAGAAAATATTTCTTGTTTTCTTTCAGTGAAAACTCCAGTGCTTTTGCTGCTGCTGCTGTTGTTAAGATAAAGACATCTCAGGAGTACAAGAACACTGTGGGGGTGGATGCAGAGAAAGTGGCAACCATAGGCACAACTTCAAGCAAGCAGGTTCAAACTTTAATGACCTGTGTAGGAAGATAAATGAGATTTCACAGGAAAACAGCACTGTTAGCATGAGGATGTTGTTAGGTGCAGAAGGCAAGCGCTCTCAGGGCTGATGAATTGGTAGCTGACAAAGAGCTACACCTTATAATGATGACTGTATAAAGCCATGATTTATTTTTCCTGCTAGTTTTTTGCCTTTCATTGCATCTGTCTGAATGCATCCTTAATGAATATTGTGCTCTGTTTGAAATCAGAGAGGAAAAACAGCAGGCACACTATTGCCACTTATCAATCACATCATTTTATCTCTCAATTTAATTTAATAATTGCATTATTTTCACTTCTGTTTTAACTTTAAGGGCTTCTATTGCAAATACTGTATTTTTGCAGGTGGTTTAGGTTACCAGTAATTTTCAGTAAGAGCTCTTTTCCTTCCCCCCCCTCCCCAAAAACTTTTCTCTATATCATTATTTTGTCTAATCATCAGCCTTCCTGGAAATATTAATCATTATGTCTACTAGACTTTCAGAAAAACCTGCGTCAGGTTTCATCAAATTGCTTCTCTGTTTATTTTAGCCACAGTCTGAATAAAATTATTTGAATAAACAGGTCTGCAGCATATCCTGAATTGTACAGTTGGGATATGAACCTTAAATCTAACATAAGTCCTGGCATTACAGTAACAGTATTTAGGAGAAAGAAAGAATTGTATTAAATTGTAAGTGCATGTGGAAAGGAATTCTGTACAGCTAGCTATATTTTCCATAGTAAATGCATTTTTTTATCCTTTATTTCTTATACAGAAGAGCATGAGTCTAATCTGATAAGAACTATGAGAGTTTTGCCACAGCATTTTTTTGGCTGACCATATACTCCATCATTTGCATACCATTTAGAACTAGCCAGCTGAAAATATGGACTTAATGACACCATGATGAGAAATTTGGTGATATCATGTGATGTAGAAGAAACAACAAGGTTAAGTTTATAGAATATCTGCTCTTAAAAATCTAATGTCAAACCCAGCCTAAATACTACAGCATCTGCGTATTGAGTGGCTAAATTACTGATGTCCAACTTATTTCAGTTGAGGCCACAAGAGCGATCACAAGGTGAGGTTTCTAAACTCTCTCACTGACCATCATTTCCCCGCAAGATGTGGCGTGAAGCCCTCTATATAAGCCTATCACAGATGGACGGACAGCACCTTGATGAACAAGCACGTGTACTCCGTACCATTTCTCTACTGCAGACCCTTAAGAGAGTTTCTGCATCACCGATTTGAGTTTTCATTCGGTCCCATATTCAGCAAAGTGCTCTGATCTAAAACTTTGTATTCGGAAAACTCATATATATTTATATCTCCGCAGGGACAGAACGTGTTAACGAGAGCACAGTTGTAGTTCTAGGAGCCCACAAAACTTACGTAATTATTTTGGCGGTTCAGAGAACACACAAGGACACTTTGAGATATCGCTAGATTAAGACAGCTTGGCACGGAAAGTGCTTTGGCTGCTGGTCTGTGTCTGTGCAAGCAGCTCAGCCTGCTCTGTACAAGGGATGAGCTGGACAGAGCTGGGGTAAGGCTACCCACATTTATTATTCTTCTGCTTTAGCTATTGCCTATAATTAAAACCCAATTGGCCTCATGTCTCCTAAACTAACGGCTACAAAAGTGCTGGCACTGATAGCTCACATACAGTATTTACTGTTTCAAATTTTACAGGTTTAGAAAACAAAAGGGTCAGTTAACTAAACAAAACCCAAGTAAGAAACAGGCCAATATATTCTGAGTAACAACAGCATAAAACTAGATTAGTTGAATTACAGAACAGCTTCGTTTCACTCATTGAGCGCTATTGATTTTTTGGCATGGAAGAAGGAAAAAAAAAGAACAGATGGTGAAAGAAATAAATTAAGCTGGTGGTGATGGAATACAATATCACACTGAATTATAAAGAATGATGAACAGAAATTTCTTTAACCAGGCACTTGCACTCAGTATAAGAAGTTAATATTGTAGAAATAATAATTTGTGATTATTTTGGTTTATTTTCTAGTTATTAGAGTTTTTGCTTTCAACACAAACTCCAATATGTATTCAAAACAGAAATTCAAGGCGACGTACAAGAGATGCTAAGGTGCCTGTTTCACTGTGTTTAACCATAAACCAGAAGTTCTAGTAATAGTCTAAAATGTTTCGTATTATAAAAGCAATCAAAGAAAAACTTTATACCTTTCTTTCTTAAAAGTCCTTATTCCTTATTGCAGATTTGAAAGGGTGTGTGTATGGCCAAAGCCTTGACTATATTTTCCAAGTCTTCCAGTGTTAATTAAAATTGTTCTCTCTCCTCTTGAGATTTTTTTTTTAAATATATCCTTAGACTTTAAGAACAGTAAACTGCTACTGTTAAAATTCAGTACATTTAAGAAAAAAACTGTAAGATGTGTTCATGTGAGTGAGTGGGCAAGAACTGCTATGCAAGGTAACTATTTTTTCAGAAGCAAAACTACAATGCCAAACTTTGTCCTGGCAAAGTGACTGCAATTCTCTTCATTTCAGTGGAGAAGCATAACCCTTATGGAATCTGCAGTTTGACTCTTCAATAATAAGACTTTCCCTTTTTAATGTGATCTAATCAGCATTTGGGTCACAGGAATTTTATCAAATGTGGTAGAGAGAATTATTTTTCCGATATTGCAAATTATTTTGCCTCACAGTGCTCTCATCTTTCTGTAACTTAATATTCCCCCAAACCACAGCGCTATGTGGTAAACAGAAGCCTAATATCAATGTAATTCCCGCAAAATAATTATAGCTCTGTCCTAAGTTAGTGAAGACAAATCCCATGTAATGTCCATGGTTATCATTCAATATGAATAATATCAATACTTTTTACCCTTCAGCCTCCAGACTTGGTTCAAAGATGATTTGGTAGCACCAACTCCATTTAGCAGTTGGAACATGCAAAAGTTTAATTTGGTTTTGAAGGTACGAATCATGGTTTGGGACTAAGCTCCTCTTGCTAAAAACTGGTCTGAAGTCTTGCACTCCACTGCTGCTTTAACCTTGGTGGAAAAGTCATGTTGTGAAGCCCATACACTCCTTTTGCACTTGCTTTTGATAGAAATATGAGAATAAATGTTTACTTTATTATGGATTTACTATGGATTTTTAAAGCATAGAACCATGTTCCCAAGGCTTATGCTATCCACTTCTACTTAATGTTTGGATTTGGGTGGTGGTGGTTAATTTTTTTTCATTTCAAGCCCTATTTCAAAACCCCCTATATTCACATCCATAGGAATAATTTAGGCTGATGTCTCCTATTACAGAGCACCAGTTCCCCGTTCTGCTTCCTGCTGCATTTCCTCAGGCCCCGCAGGGATGGGATGACCAATGCCAGTCGTCAACAGGCATCGCTAGCCCTGACCATCAGTCAACACTTACTTCATCAGACCCCACCAGTAGATACTGTCTGTATGACTGGAATACTTTGCAAAACTCTGGGCCTGCTATGCCTGTTTACAGACAGAATATTTTCTCTATAGCTGAGCCCCACAGTAGGCAGAGCTCATCGTTCCTGAGCAATCTGTACGGCAAAAGCATACTGATATCTGCATCAGCCATCTCAGCAAGCTTACAGCTGATCTTTGAGCACATTTGGTGGCCACACCAAATGGTGTTGGCATAATGCCATGAATTTCTTGGGAGCCTTGTGATCACAGAGAACAGTAAGCTTTGGCTTACCAAATGTTGTAACATACCTGTATACATTTCCTACCAAGCATGAGAGACTAGGGCGACTCTCCACCACTCATGCAAGAAAATACGCTGTTTACCACATATCCAGGATCTTAAAAGGGGCTTGAATGGATCCAATCCTGTATCAAACTGCTTTCCCTGACCAGTGTAATATGCAGGTTTCTTCTGGCAGCTCTGCCTGGAATCCTTGCAGCCTTCATACTCATTTGTCCAGAAAACAAGCAAATAGCCACAAATCCATAATAGTCATCCATGCTGGGAAGCTCCTCTAAGAGAGGCAGCATGATTAAATAGGTGACATTTGGGTTATGCAGTGCCACCACTTTAAGCTTCAGTACATGCTTGGTACCACTGGACCTCTGTCTCCTGATTGACCAAATATGACCTTGAGCCAAATACATAATGGAAACAGAAACAGCCACCCACATGCTAAGGAAAAACGTGCCAAATTCATGGGGGTCAGCAGCAGCAGGAAAAAACAAACACCTGCTTGTATGACATAACTACAACCTGAGGAGTAAGTGACCACTGTCACAAACAGTTAAGAAATGTCTGCGCTGAATAAACCTGGCAAAACCTTCAGTTCCTGAGTCAGAAAGCATCCCATATCCAAGTTCTCTGACAACTGCTTGCTCTGATCACTCTTAGATTCTGTCAGAGTTCGGTGCACCATCCTTGGAAAATGTTGAACAACATTACTATCTTGCCAGATCTCTCTGATAAAGACAGTGCGATGATCTCACCTGAAATAAACAAGCTGACAAGAAAGAAAATTCCTACTTGAGATGCAAAGAATGTCTCACAGCAGGAGAGATAAGCAGTCCTCTGATCCAGCAGGGTAAAAAAGATCAGAAAACTGGTATGGCCTGCTTCTTCAGGACAGTGAAAGCCACTGTGCTAAGTAACAGAAATTACTACATAAGAAAAAAGATTGGGTAATACGTTTCCAAGTCTGAAAATTTTGGCTTTGATTAATGGCAAAAAGCTTCAAGGTTTTTTGGGGGTGGGGTTTTGGTTTGTTTTGTTTGCTTCCATCTCTGCCTAGTATCCAGGAGACATTATAATATAATATACTTACAATATTTTTATCTTAGCTTATAATACATATATTAGAATACACACATGCATATATACACTAGAAAGTACAAAGACTACTTTGACATCTGATTAAAAGTGATCCATGAACTATGGATGTGATTTAAAAAATGTATGGTGTGGGGCAGAGATGAGAAGAACACATAACTTTTAAAGGATGAATGAGCAATATTATTTTGATTGAGTTTGTCTCTCTTAAAAGACAGTACTTTCAAAGGTGTTAAATATCCAATGCTTCTGCTGACTAGCTACCTTTGAAATATCAAGGTTCAGAGCTGCTTTAGAAATATCAAAGGGTATAGATAAAACCGAATATAATTTGAAATCAGTCAATCAAAGAATCTAAAAATTCATTATCGCTTTGTCCTGGCTTTGCTTAGAAGAACTGTAGAAAGAGCTGCAGAGGTAAGACGGCAGAGAACAAAATCTAGCAATAATTGGCAAGGAGTTGGGGATGTTCAGCTCTAAAGGAACACGGATATTTTGCAAATTCTTCCGTAACATGTATTGGATAGCGATGGTGGTAGGGAGAATATAAGAAGGGAGGAAGAGCTGGTACAGATGTACTCTGGAATAGAACAAGATTCAGCTCCCGTTCCTGTCTGGAATGACCCTGTAATCTGTTGCTAGGCTTGAAATGATTCAAAATGAATGTTGTTTTAAATGCCTGCTTTTGCTTAGATCCACAGTCATGTTTGGTTTGGAAAAGCCCAATATACTGGTACTCTTTCATGATTCCAAAAGAGAATTTAAAGGCATTATTTGCTGAAAAGAAAGAAATACAGAAATTCTCGATGTTTATTTTCCTTCTTTATACCTCAATTGTTTTTTTCTCAGCTGTCATTCTCAGTAGCATCTGCTAAAGCTCCTTATTTTTACTCCTCAAAACCAAAACCAATTAATACTTTTTATTTTTAGGTTTAGTTTTAGTTTTCCCCCATTCAAAATTTGCATAATTCAGGACTGATGTGGTTGTGCTTATTTCCCATGTCTCCCAAAGAGCCAGAGTATGACCTTGGCATGACCACTTATCCTACAGCATCTCAGATCCCTGCCTACCTTAGGGCTGGCTTGTTAAATGGGCTGTCAGGTTTTTAACACAGAAACACTGTTTTGCACTGCACAGTGGCATCCAGTCTTGATGGGGAGGTTTAATTTCTCAGGTCATACAAATAACAGTACAAAATATGGCAATGGAAAAATGACCCAAGCAAAATTAATATAAATCTCTAAAAGGTCAGAGCATTGCCTTCCCCTGAAGGTGATAAATTTCCCCCCCATACTAATCTACTTCTGCTTATAATATTATCTGTTTTGTGCTAGAGAGGTCTCCAAACTATTGCCTTGGCAACCAATAAACATTAATCCATGTGAGATTTTCCTCTTGAAATACTTTCTATATTGGAAACGTTATGTAGGAGGTAAATTTCACTGGAACTGGAAAAGATGTGCTGATGATTTGATTCACATTTTTTTTTCTGGATTTTGCAACAAAACACAGTCCTGGATATTTGTTACGTGAGAACAAATGCACTATCAGTCTAGTGGAACTGGCCTCCATGGGCGTGCCTGGGCTGTACATTTAGCTGCCCCAGAAGATTTGCAGCACCCCAAGCAGTCTGACAAAAGATGCAATGCAATTCACTCAAGGCTCAAAGCACTCTGTGTAAAATGTAAAACCAACCTTGCCGTTGTTAATTCTCAGTTGTCACGCACATGTAATAGCTCTGTTCCGAGGGACCAGACCAAGGGTTGCGTTTAGCTGGCAAGTGACTGCGCAGAAATTGGTCCTCCCATCATTCCTGTATGTTAAAGCACTTCCCAGCCTGCAAGAGCAAGACCGAGTGCTCTTGATGTACCACTTAAAAGATGTTGTCAGCAATCCCAGGCAAGCAAATAACGTCGCACCTTGCCCTGTCCCCTTGGATAAGGCCAGCTGTTGGGGTTGAACTCAGAAAGACTAGTGTAACATCAGCTATAACCATAAGCTAGATAGATATATAGATATGTATATATACACACACACCCATAAAAGAGTGTGTCCTGGTTTGCAAGCCACAGAAATCAATAGGAAGACCATTACTGAAGTTAATAGGCTTCAGATTGCACCTCCATAGAGCAATGCCAAGGACTTCAAGTACATCCAGCACCTCATACAGATGAAGGTGGAGGCAAGCAGGCACAAACAGCTTTAAAGGATTGATCCAAGTCCACTGATGGCTTTCCAAAAGCTTTGAGCAAGTGTCACAGAAGGGAGAGCAGTACTCCAAGGGGAAGGTGACAGAGGTTTGGGATGACTGCGGTGAAGCCTATATCCTAACGCTGTGGCACAATGCTTGAAAGTGGAGTTAGAGAGAGAATACAGAGAGTATAGAGAGCAAACACTTTGGACCATTTGTCAAGGTGAAATAACACATTGCTTGGTCTCTGAAGACATGATGTGAACCATAATGTGCGCTATTTCAAAATAACACATAGCTTGTCACTTATTATTACTGTACTAATCTGTATTTGAACGAATCAACAATGGAAATGCGCGCTTACATCAAGGAAGGAGCAACTCCAGCAAAGGAGAAATTCTGGGTTAGTATTCCTTATGGAAAACAAAGGAAACCTTTTGTAAATAAGGACCATTGTTCCAGACTTACCTCCTGAAGAAAGGTTAAACCCCTCAGAATGAGTAGATGGTTTCCTTAACATTCAAACACAACATGAGATTAACTCTTCAGAAATGTTTTCTATGCCTAGTAACGTTCATATATTCATCTATACTGGAGCCTAAGGGACTGCACAGCTTGTTTTGGAAAACAGTCATTCTTCTTGTGTGACACCTGGAAGTCCCCTGATACTCTATACTGTTCCAGTTGGCTGATATAACAAACTACTCCTGAAATTACAGGTTAAAAAATAAAAATACTACTAATAAAAAATAGAATGTACAAAGAGTTTCAACCGCAATCAGAATGAGGATGAAACTGCTTCCCCTCAACAGCAACGTGAGACAAACATGTCTTTTCACACTAAAATGAATGTATGTAACGTACCTGAACAATTTTGCAGCCTGTATATCTACAGAACTCTGTAAAATGAAAATTACATGTAAGGGAGAAACTGGGGGTGGGGGGGGTGGGGCGGGGAATGTTAGCTTTTTATTTTTATGTGTAATGGAATAGTCACTTAAAGAATCTTTAAGACCAAGAGGAAATTATCAAAGTCACCTTTCTAACTAAAAAATATATTCTTTTTTCCTCCCTGTAAAAGGAATAGGCTTCTAAAGACATTCACTTCTCAGTTGCAAAAGTAATGCAGTCAGAAAGGTATCTTTCAAGCGCCTAAACTTCTTGGGTCTGTGAAATTAAGCTAGATATACTGTTCAGGAATTGTTCAAAGTGTTTTTTAAGAAATACATTTAATTTTTTTTACTTGCTTTTTACCAGAAAGAAAGAGTCAGGCTTTTTTTTTTGGTATTCAGACGCACGTTTCAGCCTTGAACTAAGTACTTCTGTTATTTATCAGTTGTACTACTTGTTCTGAAAAGTCCATAGAATCTCATTGCGCAAAACCATAGTCCTTGCCTCCAAGAACATGCAATGTCAATGCAAAATAAAACAACTGTGCACAAAAAGCAATCACAGATTGGAAGCTGAGGCACAGAGATATCATCTGATGTCACATAGCAAGTTTATGGCAGATCCTGGAACTGAAGATCATCTATCAGTTCAGAGTTTTAGCCACAAGACCAATCTCCCTGACATAATTAACATCCTTGAAACGTGAAGGCAAACAAATATCTCAACTTACCAATGCCTTAAAAGCTTTATCCTTTAGAAGTAGATTAAGCGAACTATAACCAATAACAATACTAATTTCTTAATAATTTATTAAATTATATTAAAGAAACAGGCATCAATTTTTAATGCTTTTTTTGCTGCAATAAATGTCAAGGACTATGTTTTGACATTAACACATAGTTGTATATGTCAAGATGGTTTGGAGCTTCACAACTCACATTGGAGCTTTACAAAGCACTGTTTTTCTGGGACAACACAGTTTCATAGCAGGAGTAAGTAAAGCTGAGAAAAGCAAGGAATTTTTTTATCTCACGGGAAATTACAATATTCCAACATCTGTTTTTAAATTAAGACAAACAGTCAAAATCCTGAACTTTTCACAGAGTGACAACATTTCCACGAAATCCAGGAATGTGTAACTTTTGCTTTTGATCATTTCATCTACATCTGCTCTGGTCTGGGTGTCTAGCTTTCTTAGGCTTTTGATGGGGAGAAGCAGTGTATATGTTTCACCTCACAGACGTGGACAAATCATATCCCCAAAACAAGAAGCCTGGAAATGCTTCTGAGCATGTCCTGTGGTCTATGGCATCCTCTGGCACTGAACTGCATCTTATACACAGGATCAACACAGCTCATCCCTGCTTTGGACCGGTTGGCCAGGATTTTAGGCTGGGCTACATGTTCTATGCTGTCCTGCTCTCATATAAGCCTTATGCTGATTTCTGAAGTACTCCCAGAGATTTTAATGGTAGTTATGTTCCTGTGCAGGAAAGAATGGGGAAGAAAGCAAAGCCACATGAAGCTCTTATAAACCTTGCTGTTACCCGGAACACACAGAGGTTAATGTCAGATGAATACAATATTATGTGCCTTAGACCAGTGCAACAAAGTAATGTTTTCATTTGCATAGAACTGGTGGAAAATTTTGATTAAATGGAAACTTCCTTTTTCACTGACAATTCATTTTGATGGAAAACGCCTGCCTAATCCTTGTAATGTACCACCAGACAGTCCCATAAGGCAAATTCTCTGTACATGACTTAGAGAGAATGGTCATCAGCCAGGTTGCTTCAGCACTTTGCCATCATGGCTCAGCTCTGACCCATTTGCCAGCTTGGACCTGGGATGCCAGTTGTGGTGGTGAAGACTGTGAACTGGTCAGTCATTCGTTCCACACGTGCCACCAATCAATGACTGTATGATAGCGCTTTTTCATTTACTACATATGCTGAACTGCATTTGACCTTGTGGTGAAAGGTTTCATTTACCATTACAGTCACTTCAGCTGTGCAGTCTCCAGTCTGTACGCTGATTTATGGACGGATGGATTTGCATATGGCAAACATCCACACAGCTTTATAAATTTGCATTTATGCCAATAAATGTAAAGTCATGGCTATGATACTAGTATGAGTAATGTTTTCATTAGAAATAGCTCTGTTTGGGGGGTTTGTTGGTTTTGCATGTGTGTGTGTGTGTGTTTTGTTTTGTACTGTTTTTTTAAATGCACATAAGAATAAAATTTCATTCCCTTTCCAGTTTAAGACATAGGGACACTGCTAAAAAAACCCAAATATTTATTTTTTCATACTAATTCTTCTTCTTTATTTCTTATTTCTTTCTCGTAACTGTTCCTAAGCAGGTATACATGGGGCTCATCTTGTCGCCATGGGTAAGCTGAGCATGAATCCTGACACTGGTGCAGAAATCTACAGGCTGACCTTGGAGACAGGAACATCTTGGAGATGGGAACAGAGACATCCATCCAGACCAAAAGCCAGTCTATTGTAGCCACTACTGAAGACCAGCCATGGATGATTAAGGAAAGAACATGAGGGCAGAAGAAGACACAGCTTCTGATAGCCCCTATGTCAGAGCTCAAGAAAATTGTGCTAGGTTTTTTGGTGTGGGTTTTTTAGTTTGGATTGAGCTGGGTTTGGTTTTTTTGTGGGTTTAAGGTTTGTTTAAATAGTATGCGATCTCCTCCATATTTGGCCTAATTAACTGACCACTGCAGAAGGCTCATGTTTGGGTAGTTTCCATATTCACAGCGCTAACACCGTGTACAGGCACTAAAAGCCAATGTCCTGGTTTTCAGAATTTTTTACTGTAAGCAAGCTCTCATTCTCTCCACACCGTACACATGTACCTTCAATTAATGTTACTGCTGTCTTGATGAAACATAGTGACAAAAGTTCATTCATTCTTTGTTTCCTGGTATGAGCAAAGGAGAAAAGATCCACCTCCCACCCACATTCTGTAACAGATTTAGGAATGCAAGACCTTTTGTGCTTAAATCATTCACTATGCAACGCAAACATTTATACCCACTGAAACACCAAACACATCATTCAGTATTTTGAAACTTAATTTGGAATTAGACATTTACACTGAGGAACAGCTAAAAATAATTTGCAGCAGGGCGTGGCATAACTTTACACTGTTTATGGATCTGGTCTAAGTATAAGTGTAAAAATAGCTTTGTATTTGTATACATGATGTAGGTAAATGCATGCATGCACCTAAGGATACTTTCAGAATTCGGAATTTCGGAATTTCAGAATTTCAGTTTCTTCCCTCAGCTTAGCATCACAGAGGGGTAGGCTGAGCTTAGCCAGACCCCAAAAATCCCTTCTTTAAAGAGTAAAGACTAGTCAGGTGTGAGAGAGCTTCTGGTCTCAGCAGGAAAAAGCAGGGGAAGGAGTTTTCCATGCTGTATTTACACCCCATGTACTCTGCCACTGGCCGGCAATTTTGTATAGATGTCTTGAACAGGCTCAGAGACTTTCTTACAGTAAGTGGTCCTCTGTACATACAAATCTGTTGTATCTATGATAATATATAATGCAATTTCTACCTTTCAGCATCATCCTTGGCCAGCACTAGGGAAGAGTTAGGATACCTCTGTTTCAAGACATCACAGACGTACTCATGAGTTACTCTGTGCCTTGTTCTCTGATTGCTAACACAGTTTGTAACAGCTCCAATTAATAAAACTGATGCCCCTTAGAGCCTGCTGAAGGACTTCACAGCAACTGCACCATAATCAGAAGTAGTGCAAATGTGTTTCCTATTGGATTTTACGCCCCAAATGGTTTCCGCTCCTGTTTTTAATAGAAAACATTCTTTTTGCTTCCTTCTTTAAATGTACATCTATCATAAAATGTGAAAAACTTTATTGCCCCTCCACCCTCTACTGCATTTGAGACTTTCTGCATTTTCTTAACGTGTGACATAGGCCATAATAAATTTTAGGATAATAGAAGTGTCTGCACAAGTGGCTACATCTGAGCGGCTGCAATCCGAGATTCCTCTTGCTGTTTTGCAAAGAGCGCTGAGAGCCCATTGACAAGATGTCTGGGGTGAGAGAGCACGTGGCCCCACGCTCACTGTCCCACTTTGTCAGACTGATGTTTGAAAAGGAGCAGGGATTCCTTGCTCTCCTGCTAGCGCTAGAAGCTCTTTGGAGTGGCAGGAAAGCAGCTCTGGAGTCTCCTGCTGTGGGGGGTTCTCCTGGGCCCTCTCCAATGAGCTCATGTGAGAAGCAGGCAGTAGCGACTTTCACTCCAAGTGCCTGAAGCACTTTGAGTAATACTCCATTCATAAGTGTGTTTTTTAAATTTTTTTTTTTTTTTAATTACTTTGAGTAATACTCCAGTAAGGGATGAAAGTTTCCACAATGCTGTGCCCTGATAGATACAGGAATGGTTACTGAAACAGAACAACTGCCTTACAGACCACCTGTTCCAACATTGCAGTATTATTTATCTATAATGTTACTGTGCTTGAATCAGTGGAACTGCTTCAAGGCTGAATTTGTGTCTAAATGTGGGCTCTGTGTTACATTCGCACAGATAGGCCTCTGCACACAAGGTTTTAATGGGAAGACCTGTAAATCGGTAAAATGGGAGAGGGCTTCAATAAGATATGACACTCCTTTGCTCAAAATTTCAGTTTAAACTTGCTTGGGAATTCAAAAAAATGTGACCAAATTTCATATTGACACAGAAAAGGACTTAAAGATCCACCTGCCTGAGCAAGGGTCTTTGGCAGCGACTTCAGCTGATGTTGTGTCCTACTGGGCACGAGGAGGCAACGCAGCACAGCAAGGCAAGGGTTGCCCTTCTTGTGCCAGAGCACAGAGGAGCCATGTGGTAAGCAGGATCAGGAGGGATTGTTACTGAATAAGAACTTTCATTTGGGAGGAGAACAGTATTTCTTCCCACTATCTGGGCAAAGCTCAAAAATTTTAAGTGATTCTTACAATTGCTTCGTTTTATTGGTTTATTATTTTGTAAGTGATGAAGAACTTGTATAACCTCCCCAAAGGGCACTTCACGCCACGAGTGCCATCTACGGTGAAATCAATCGGACTACTCATGTCAGTAGGAGTTTGTAAGATCAGTCCTTTTTTTTCATTTTTAACCTGGTAAATATCGGGACAAATCACAGTTCATTACGGGGACATCAATGTGATTGAGCAAATCCCAGAGCCTTTAAATAACTGTCCTTTATACATTCAGGGAATGAAATTGCATTTAACTTTGTCTCCGAGTTCTTTTCAGCACAATGCATCCAAACCAAATGAGTGCACAGAAGCTTTTTGAGAAAGTGTGTGCTGTGAATGATTACAGGGGTGACACTAGCTATTCGCTGAGTTATGGAGCTTGAATGAAATGATGGTGTTTCAAGGTAAGTAGATGGAAGCCACAGGATGATATTGAGGGAAATAATATCAGTAACCTACAGCAACTGCCCACTGTTATCTCATGATTAAGGGGTAGGTACATAAGCCGCATCACCTCTGGAGGTGAAATTTACTTGGGAAATATTTTCTAGTCCTTGCACCTGCCTAATCACAGTTTCTGGAGCTGTTTCAGGCACAAATGGCTCAGTAAATCTTTCTCTCTCCATATACACACATGCCAATTCTATCTAAGCAGACACAAGGTACAATAAAACATAATAGAAACTTGTCTGGCTCAACGCTTATTAGGACTTCTCTTTCGCTCCGTGTTCCTCATTTTTCTACTGTTTACATTTGCTTTTCCGCCCTTTTGGATGCAGGAAGAAGTGTATCTTTTGAAGGATACATTCAGTTTTAAACATGCCGCCCTTCTACCTGTACTGAAGTACAAGCGCAGAGCAGAATAGCCAAATGCTGAGCAGTTTGTAGGGAAGATTAAAGTAATGATTATTTTGGGTGCCTCGTGGGTCAGCTACTGACATAATTCAGAATAATACTCAAATCCTTTACATTTCTTCCAGTCCTATCACACTTGTCTGCCAGACTTTTAATGAAGGTCTACATCTGCTTAGATCTTGTGCTTTTTTTTTCCTTTTCTTTTCTTTTTTTCCCTTTCTTTTTTTTTTTTTTTAACAAAGGGGTGGGGGGTGGGGGGAGGGGGTAGCGAGGGCAGCTTTTTTACCTTCTCTTTTTTGAAATATTGAAAGAAGTAGAAAATGCATAGTAGTGGGAGACCTGATATTGCTTTTCAAGATTCATTTTCTCCCAAGTGGTCATTATTACAGCAGATCTCTTTAAGGCACGGGAGTTTCCATACCTGTGAATAGGTTAAAGTTTTATAGTGCTGCTTTTCACAGCACTTTGAAATGCAATTATCTTTGCCAGGAGCTAGCTAGAGAATTATTTACATATCTCCTTTCCTACCTCAGCTGACCATTCACATGCAAATAGGAGCTTTGACAGCTTCTCCACACATTTATGAAACCCAGTCATCTGTCCATTTTTCTGCTCAGAATGAAAGCTATGACAATGCCTTAGAATAAAGCCCTGCCAGACTCTAGATTAGCTTCTTACTCTGTAATACTGGAAAAAAATAAAATAAAAATCCAGATTTCTTGGAGTGAAAAATGAAAGAACACAGTGAACGCACTTTGGTTGCAAAATAAGTATTGATTTCTTGGAGATCAGCTGGGGGTCAGAAGTTTTCCAAACTATCTGAAAGGCAGAGCTAACCTGAACTATTGCTTGTTCCTCCCTTGGTCACTCAGAACCCAACAAAACAATTCAGCCTCTCAAAACCCCTGGTTTTCTGAGTAGGTTCAAGCCATTGCACTGTGGGGACAGCCATGTCATCAGGTGAGGAAAATGAATAGCAGACACTTAAGCTGGCCCTGCCTGTTTGAACCCCATGTTTGAAGAAACTTGGCTTGTACTGCTGAGCACAGTGGGTCCCAGCACGGTTCACCTCTGCACAGAACAGGTTCATGCTCTGGCCCTGCACATGTAAGCAATTGCCTCTTAAACCCTGGTGTCTGAGAGAGCTGACTGAGTGGTTCAGCTCAGGACAATATTGTGCTTTCATGGTGATTATAAAAAAATCATTGCTACTCTACCCACTCACCAATCGTTTTGTTATTTTAAAGGAAAACTTAAGACCTGAAGTATGCTTTTCTGCTGTGGTTTCAGTGTCTTATAACCAAACACAAGTACACATTTCCTGGTTCAAAAAGGCTGTATTTCACCTTTTTGCATGTAAATTACATACTTTGATCACTTCCATGTGTCTGGCATAAGGTAAAATAGCTTCTATGCACGATGAACCTACAGTGAAACAAAATTCAGGGGTTGTCATATTCCTACAAGCTGATAGAAGAAGTTTTTAAGAGAGCGGCAGTTATGAGAAATTACCTTAGAAAGGCTGTTTATGGTCTCAGCTATGGAAATTATGTTCAAAAACTAGGAGTTGTATTGCTTGGTCTTGTCCTTAGCCCCTTTGATGCAATGTTAATTAGCAGTATCAATGGTCTAAACATGCACTACTGCAGTCACAGTCATTTAACTAAGTTACACTTGATTTACACCAGAATAATTGATGATAGCTTAAAATTTCTAATATAGAATAATAATACACATGACACTTGATACTGCTGTCTTTGAAGACAAATGAAAATGTTTCTTTACTCCAGTAAAGAGAACCTTTTAAATTCGTCTCTGTTATTACCAGCCTCAAGAATTGGACTTTGCTCTTTTAGCACCAGCAAAACTGTCAGAAAACTATGCAGCACGTGGTCAAGTAAGACACCGTAATCTAACAAGTCAAACTAAAAACTTCTGCCTGAAGTTCAAAGGTACACCGAAATCATTCAAAGCCTCGTATTTGTTCCGTATTTCTTAATTAATGGCATGAAACCCAGTACTTAATTATGGAAAAAGAATGTTATTCAAAACACCCATTACACCATGTAAGTGGCATGAGGAAGTATAAAAGGAAAGAAACAAAAAATTCCTTGAGTTAATTCACTGCAGGTAATATTTAAATGCTGCATTTAAGGTATGTGGATTATATGAACAACCAATTTTATTTTCACATAGGTCAGGCTGATGAAGGGAACAGGTGCTTTCCTTCTTATTTTAGGAATGAAGATGTGAATCTTACTGAGATGCACAATTCCACTCCTGACTTTATTATAGCAGTTTGTCCTCATTCCTGTGTTTGAACTAGGGCTGTCAAGTAACAGTGTGCCAGTGAGCGAGTCCCAGCCAACAGGCAGCTATAACTGATGGAGCTGACTACCGAGTATGGCACCAGGTGGCCAGGAAGGGCTGCCCTCATCCTGTAGAAAGCTCGGAAGCATTTTGGGTATCGAAAGGCAGAAAACGGGCTATGTGCAGGAACAAATAGAAGTTTTGTGCCCCAGAATTTTTGGGAAGGAAAACACGTACACTTGTAGGGGCAGAGAAGCCTTAGAGACCAGTGCCCTGGTCAGCTATGTCCAGACTGGGTGGAAAAGGGAGGAAGTGCCCAAAGTGACATTTTTTGTTTTGTCTGATAAGCACAAAAGAAAAAGTAGATTTTTTAACTCCCTATTGATTTAAATACATGATTATCGCTTAGGATTAGGAAAAAAGGGAAGGCTAGCTCAAACTCAGAGAAATAGCCCAGTATTTTGCAAGCACTGACATACTTTGGTAGACAGTATTGCAAAGACTAAACACAAAGACTCTTCTTCCTCAGAGTCTTTGGTAATCACCTTCACAGTGTATTTAATGTGAAATAGAGGTGGATGCTCTAAAAAACACTGTGAAGGGTTCCTGTATAGAACCATCTGGAATACCCAAACTGAACTATATTAGATATGCTTTCTGGACAATAGGCATGTGTTTCATGTCACAGGTGTATGGAGATGTCAATATAATTATTATAATCACTTGAAAGTACCTGTAAGGCCTTTGTATGTTGATCAAAAATAAGTTCTGACTGAACTTTGAATATACGCGTTAATGGGATTATTCTGAGAGTACGACATAACTCTGAATAGGCACAGCAAGTCTCTGACCTCGAGCAATTCCTCATGAGATCACTTAATACCACTTTACAGGTGAAGAAGCTGACACAGAAAAGTCATAGAATTAATGGGATTTCACATTTATGGTGTTTTCTTTGATTCCCATGACAGTACAGACTTCCCTGTGTGTCATCCACGATGGTGCTGGCTTTCTGTGAACCTCCAACCTCCATCTGTAGGTGAAGGTAAGAAAACTTTCCTAATTTGTGTGACTATTGTTCAGCAAAGCATGTGAGTTCCAGTGGGGGTTAAAAGAATGAAGAAAGACACAAAATTGTAAAAGAATGTCAGAAAAGGAAGACTACTACTCAGCAGATTACAGTTCCATCACAGAGGAGACATAAAATCTGAAAAAGTAAATTGGAAATTTTTGTTACTCTTGATCTCAGTACCCCAGGCTACAGACAAAACCAAAATTTTCAATATATAATATTACTTTGTTTCACAACACCCCTTGAAAAAGAGCTACAAGGGAAGTTCTTTCAAATTTAACAAGTTCCTAAACCTTTTTTTTCACTTGAGATGAAATCTTGCTTGCTTGTTCGCTGGAGATCAGTGTTTACGGCTGGCGTACAAATGACCGAGGATACATGTTCACAACAGCAAGACGGAGGGAGGTTTACCATGCTGATAACCACACAGCCAACATCCTGCAAACACTGCTTCACTGACGTCTAGGGCATTTCAGAGAAGTGCCAGCTGAAGCTCCTTCGACAATGTTATCATACCCTAAGCTGGTCTTGGTGGATGGACTCTGGCACATCTCGGAAGAGCAGCAACTGAGAAATCAAGTGATTTCTTAATGTTGCAATTTGCAGGTAGCTCAGGTATGTGTTTTTATTGTCTGCAAGGCCATCAGAGCAAGAAGCTTTGATACAGCCATTCATCTGCTGGAGTAGAAGGGAATACGTGAAAAAAGTAACCTGCAGGATGCAGTTTTCTTTCCTGGATTCCCAGACATTGATTCTGCTGTCCCTTCTGGCACAAGTGGAACTGGCACTTACCACATGGGCTCAGCAGAATGGAGACCTTGTGCAGGACCTACCACGTTGGCCTACAAATACTGTAGAGCAACACTCATCATCATCACTGCTATGACCCTTGCTGTGTTCTGAGAGAAAGAGCTTCAGCAGCAGTCAGAACCCTTTCAGACTATACGTTCTTGCAAAAAAACAGTAAAGTTCCACTGGAAAAATCCATGAAGGAAATAAAAGTGATATTAACGCCCTGAAATTTCCACTTCACCTTAACAGACCCCACCCTATGCCCTGGCCAGACACAGGATCCGTGTCTAGCAAAGGAAGGCTATTGCCATTCCACACCAGTTGGTGATGAAAGCTGTACCCTGCACTCTCTGCAGCCCTTTTGGATACTTGTGAGCTGTATTTATCGTCTGTTGCCTCTAGAAAAGGCCACCAACCCCTCCCCCTTGAAAGGCAGCTCTAAATCCTTTAAATTATCTCACAGAGCTTTTTTGTGTCCTTTTCTCACACAAGGCTGGAATTTCAAAAGGAGCCAAGAGGGGCCGTCAGAACCAACATGAGCCTTGCTTCATTAGAGTGGAGAGTAAAGAGCTTTCTTTTTCCTCCTTCCACAAGTTATTTGCTTTCGTCTAACTACTTCATTCCTCAGATTGTTCCCCACAAGATCCAACTTTGCACGAAAATATTTATAAGAGATGAGAATTTTATTTGACTGCTCTTCTAAAGTTTCTGCAACATCCAGCCAGAGAGATAAGCAGGCAGCCCAACAAATGTCAAACAACTTTAAAATATTAGAGGAATGGCAAAAACTTCTGACTTTACTGCATTCAGCTATCAAACAGCAAAGGATGTAAACTAGATGTGACACAAAGTAGACTAGTGCTCACACATTTCAGGGATTGCTGTAGATGTGTTTAGCTCAAGGGGAATCTGTAATCTCCAAAATGAGAAAGGAATCCCCCAAACCATAGGTCTATTTCAGATTTTTAGAAATGAACCTAAATTAGGTTTCATCCTGGTCTCACTATTGAAATCATTCTGCTGGAAAAGGGGACAGCCAGGGCTGAGGCACCTGTCCTCTGACATGCATGTATACATATGCATTTTTGATCACAAACTATGCTATATAAAATCGAGTCTTGAAGACATTTTTCTTTGCAAGTGTGGAAACATTCAAAAAGTAGCTGAGCTGGTCAGGGGACAGCTTACTGAAAGCTCCGAATAATTAAGATATTAAATTAATAAAGCTCTATGGCCCCAGACAGTCACTTCCAGCAAGTGTCACTGGGTTCAGGATGAGCTTATTAAGGAGGAGAGACATGTGACATGTGAGATGTAAGTTAGATAACTGTTTTAAGAATATGAAGAATGTGACGGTACTGTCTGTTTCTCGCAACATCTGAAAGTGATGCAAATTTAGATGGAGTCACAGGTGACCTCAGGATCACAGGTACTGAGAGCAAACATAAGTTTAATCAGTTGGATTTCTACACAAGTTTAAATATTCATTTAAGCAGAGAGCATTTCTTAAATCAGGATGCTTTAGATCAGTATACAGCCCAAGTTCTTCCGTAGCATTCTATTGGCACCTTCTTTTGATACCTCCTCACAAAGAAAGAATCTAAATGAATGAACATGGAGCTTAATTCCTTTTACAGTCACTGAAAAGCGATGAGCACCCTTAAAGTCTCATTCTGTCTGCCTAACCCAAGATTAGCTCTCTGGAGGTACCTCTCCATCCACTGACAGTGAAAAGCCCAGTGTGGCTGGCTGTGTCTGTCAAAGAAAGGCACCAGAGAGAACCTCCTGTGGTGCAGGAGGAAGGCTACAGTGCCCTCAAGTCCTCTGATGCTCTCAACAGCTGTGGCCATCCTTTTCTGTCTTGTACATTGGGGCACTATCCCATTTGGAAAAAAAACAGGAAAAGCCAAGTAAATGTACTATCCCTACAGTTATTCTCACCATCCACAGCTGTTACTGAAAGAGAGCAGCTAACCTATATGAAGGCTGTATGTGGGAGGACCGTGAACTTGCAGACATTCCTGAAGGGAGCTTTAATCCTGCAAGGGAAGGAATTCGCTGAATCGCCCACCAGCACCAGCACAGCACCGGCAGCAACTTTCACATGTAACCTTAATTAACAAGAGCACCAGGACAAGCTACAGACCTTCCATTTCAAAATTTGACATTGAGCTCCCAGGGTCCACCCCACACATTTGCTTAAAAATAAGCACGTGGGAGACTGAAGACAATTGCACCCTTTTGAGCTTTCAAACAACTGGAAAATGTCACAACCAGTGACACAACTTAGAAGGGTTTGGTTTCTTCTCAGTCACTGAGGCGTTGCCTCAAGCGAAGATGTGATTTTGCTTCACATCGAACTAGGGTCCAGCCGGGCTCCAGCTGACGTAGAAAATGTTCAAAATACTGGAGCACCTTTATATTGCTTGTGCTTCCATTGCAATGTTCCAGGTACACACATGCAGGAAAAAGCCTGTGGGCCAGAGGAAGTAAATAAAAAAGATGTTTCTCAGTTGTAGGCATTAAAGACCGTATGCAGAACCAGTGATTAGGTAAACCAAAACCATATTAAAAGGATCAGCGTATAGCACTGCCTTGAATAAAAAAACAACAAAAAAAAAACACTTACAAGAAAAAAAAATAGTTAAAAATACAAATCATTTAGCAGTTTTTTCTCAGGTGGAACTCCACGTAAATGCTTTCTGTACTTACAGAGGCACACGCAGGAGAGATTATCATAAATAACCTGTTTACATTGTAGCAACTGCAAAGACTGGGTTTCTTATTTTAAATATTGTTTTGATAAACCTTACGGAATAAATCACACCTGAATAAACCCTACGAAAACAAATAGGTACTTCAGTCCTGATCCAGAAACTTCAAGCATAGGAGTAAAAGTCAAGGCAGGCTTGACACATCAGTAGATCCATTGAGTTCAGTGGAACTATGGATGTTTAAATTCCTCACTAGGGGAGGGTTTTAAGGATGCTGTAACAAACACTAAAAGTGTGTGTGCTGCACACCTTGTCCACAGCAAAGGAGTTTCCATTGCCGTAAATACGGCACCTTCCCTGGATAATTCCATCATTTGCAAACCGTATAGCACAAATAATTATAGAGATCTCCAGCTCCTCAGAAAAGGGAGGCTCTGTAATTCAGAAACCACTTTTTCCACTGGAATTAAATGGGAAAGTTGGAAACACAAAACGAGAATGCTGGGCTAGGTTTTCACCCTCCTTGTTCCAATTACATTGCCTGTCTCAGGCCCTAATTAGCTAGCAGAAAATCTCCCTATATAGGCAAGATCTGAGATTAGGCACTTCCTTCATCAGCTTCTCCCTCCTGCCAGCCTGTGGGGCACATCAGAAGCAGGCAGGGTAACTCTCCCACTGCCCCTGAGAGTCCCCAGGTCTCCTGAAGACCCCACTCCACTGACACGAGAAAAAAACCCACACAGCTCTTCTTCTGAAGAGCTTGCCATGCTGGGCAAAAGAAGGCTGAGGAGGCTGCGGCAGCATCTGACATCCTCACCGCCTCTGCGGTGGGCTCGGGGAGCGCTGGAGCCATGCAGAAATGCTGCCAGGAACCGTGGAAGCTGAAGAGTGGTACAAACCTGCGCCTAGATAGTGAACCTCACTCATGTGCCTGTCTTCACAGTCTTCTCCCCAAGCCTGGGCTGCCCTTCTCTTTTCGGGCACGTTAAAGAGCCTCTTTCCTCAGACAGTGCTCTTTACAAGATAGCTCAAGCAAAAGGTTTTTTTAGGCAGATACCTTGAAATCTGAGACAAACTCTAGTACTGGTCCCAACTCATGGGAGACAGGCTTCCTTGCTAATATTTCTCTCCCCGTTTCCTTCTCCCACTCTGTCCTGCTTTCCCAATGTTTGCGGAGGTTTTGAGCCACAAGTTATAGAGTTTGATGGAAAGGAAAAACCACAACCAAACCCACGAGCAGGTCATCAACTACAACCAGACCAGGTCGACAAACTACAAACCAGCTATTATATTTACACTAGCATACCTACAGTGCGGTGTCATTCCTCCCTCGCCATGGCACGTTGGATGGATGGGAACAGACAGTTTTGCCATTGCTTTCACAAAAGCCAGGATTTCAGCTGTATGAAAATCCACCCTATAAAATTGTAAATCAACTGCACATCAAGGATGGAACAGTTCTCACTATGACTGCAACTTTAAACAAGATCCTTATTTTTAATATGGCTTGAGTCAGAGCCAGGGAGCAGTAGAGCTAAATCTGTGCACAGTGCCTTTCCAGTTACTTATTCTCCAGTAATATGTATCCAATTGAGCAACAATAACAAAGGAGAACCACACATGTACTCTTACAAAACATACTTACAGCATTTAGTAATTTTCAATAGACAAATAGGACGCGACAGATGGATTTGAGAAAGCTGGGTTCACAAGATTTACTCATGTGGAGACAAAAATTGGGGCTGCCTCAGGAAAAATCTGTAAATCAAGGAATCATTAATGGAAACTCTCTTTCTTTGGGTTTATATGTTTATATTTAAAGGTCACTGTCGCTGGTTCCATCTCTCTTTGTGCCGTTACCTCCCCATACAGAGGACAGCAAAAAAAAAAAAAGGAAACAATAAACGATACAAGAAATCCATCTGGAGTTAAGACTATATTTATTGTTTTAAACTTTGCACACTCAACTTGATCACCATCTTTCTGAGAACTCTGTGCTCAAAAGAAGTTTCCTGAACTGAATCTGTGACCCAGTGACACAATACAGAGACTTACAACTGACACTGAAGCCAATGAGATGAAAAAACCACAACCCCAACAACAAAAAAAACCCAACAAACAAACAGCAAACCCTCCTACATTCTTTAAGGAATGATTCCTTTACTTTTGACATACTCTACAATAAGGACACAGAGTCTTTGAAGGACAGAAAAAGAGGAGCTCGGAGGTTGAAGGGCTCAGCTGAGCTCTCAGTTTTATAGCTGGTTTTATCACATTTAGGCTAGGATCCAGAACTTGCTGACTGCAATGAACTTTGGATCAGGCCTTTAATTATATTAATTCCCTTTGAGTGAAATAAGGAGATAACTATCACTTGTGCAAAACCTTTGCAAGCCATGCACTAAGATGAAAATGCTTGGAAACTTTAAAACGTACAGAGCAAAACCCTGATGCTACCCAACAGGAGTTTCACCACAGATTTCAGCTGGACAAGGATTTCCCTAGTGCTCTCCTCGAATTTCCTTCCTTTAATATGCCACGAAAATCAAGGTGATATAAACCAAATAACCAGAACTCTGTTTTACAATAAACAGAAAGAACCTTTTCAGACCGCAGATGTGGCCTTAATATATGCATTTGTACACTTTCTCTTCCTCTTCCTATCCGTAACATGCCCCGCAGGATGCTTCTCATCTTCTGCCGGGCTGAGTGACAAGAAGTTAAGAGGAAGCAAGAACAGGAGCTCACCGTAACTTCTGTCCAGCAACCTGGGAAATGGCAGAGCTAATACTGGACCTTTGAAAACAAGTGACCATAGGAAATCAAGGTTGGCAGGGATTTAACCCTTCATGACTCATTTTGCTAACTTTTAAAGCAAATGCCCCAGCTTTTTAACCATGTTTGACATCTAATTAGTCAAGCAAAACAAGAAGTTAAAACACATCCTTGCCTTTCTTTTGAAATAAAGCACCGACAATCAGCTGCAAGGTATTTGTTTAGGCAAAAAACAAGCATGCATGTTAAAAGAAAACACAAGGACAGTCACTGAAAAGAGAAGTCACTTGGATCACTCTTTTTCAACCTGCCTTTTTTTTTTCCTGCCTCAATATCACAAGTTTATTTTGCTCACCCACAGCTCTTCATGGAGAGGCAGAATGGATAGCTTCTTTTCCTAAGTGCAAGCAGTTTGAACAGAGATGAATCACACAGTCATATAGCAGTGAGATATACCCCGAGAGACACCTATTAGCCTGTAAGGTATTCAGTCAGTACCTAAAAGCCATATTTTCAATACCTGCAGCTCTTCAGGCTGTTCCTACGCAAGGTGTTAACATTGAGCTGGGCAGAGAATACTGTGGCTGGAAGCAAAATTTGTCTGAAAAAGCACCAGCTGATAAGGCTTAGTTTTCCCTGAGTAGTAATGGTATCCCCATACTTAGGGATCAACGCAGCAGCACAGCAGCACGCTCCTCTTGACCTGGCCAAGCATTTACACCGGTACTTAACACGGAGCACGTGAGTAGCCTGAGCTGATTTGTAGGGTTACACGCATTTTAAATCAAATATATGAATCAAAGGCCAGAGTGTAAACTCCTGTAGCTCTTCAGTCTTTCACTTGCTTTGAATTAACTCTGCATTTACTTTCTCTGATAGGTAGAAAACAGGGTTGCTCAGCATTTGAACTCATTTTCTTTTTACACCCATCTACCATCACAGAAAACAGTTTCAATGTTCCTTTCAGTTTCCTGCTTTGCTCATATAGGACTGAGGGTATATCAAAATTTGATGCCTGATTTATTTAAAAAATGAAAATGAGACTCTTTCTCCCAGCAAGAGCAGAACTGGAATACAACCAATCAGCAGAGTAGCAAAATGTTGCTAAACTGCACATGGATACAGTACCAGCCGGGTGAAAAAAAGAAAACAGTAAAAACCCAACAAAACAAAAATAAAACAACAAAAAAACTAACAACAAATAAAACAAACAAAACAAACCACCATCAGTCAGATCTGATGACCATTTGAAATTAGTTTCTGTGCATTTAGTAGGCATGAGCGGGGGTAGCAGACTTTAGCCGGGGCAGCAGACTTGAGCCATCAATAAACTTTAAAAGGGTGAAAAAAATAAATAATTAATTAGCCCTTAAAACCCTTTACAGGATATTTTTATAGCATTTATGCTTCTATATACTAATCTGAGTTTCAGTACAACTGTAAAAGTTTGGAAGCAATTAAGAGTTTTATAATTATTTTTCTGACATGACGCGTAGTTATGGTAGAAGCTTTCTTCAGACTCCATTACCCAAAATAATTAATTTTGTGTTAAATACAAGTGTTTTTTCTTATGAAAACCAAGTTAACAGATTCTCAAGCCCTCACACTTCTTTTTACACATACCAAGTGTAAATACACACAAATATGCATACATGTGTTCTTTAATAAAAACCTGCACATGCATTTATTTCATACAGTGCATCCAAGTTTTGCAGGTGTTTGATTATTTTTTTTTATCATCTGGAGTGCAGAAATTACGTCTGCCTCGTATCAGACAGGACTTTCCCCCTCTCATTTGCAGCACAAGAAAGATGAAATTAATTGGAAAATGTATTTCTACTGGCAAGAGATGCACTGACACTCTCCTGTAAACTGAGACTGACATCTATGACCAGGCATGCACACACATGTTCTCTTTTTTCCCACTGTAGCAGCAGTGCGTTACTTTTCCTCCCTGCTTTCAGAACCGTGGCTGCTCCTGCTGCCAGCCTTCAGTGACCCGAGCGTGATGAGGAGGCAGCTCCTCGGAGACAGGCACGTCCGCAGGGATGCACAGACCTCCCTTTTGGAAACCATACCCTACAGTTCTCAACGCCTTCAACTTCTTTCCCAGTTGCACATTCTCCAGATTGGGCGAATGCTTCTGAAAATGTACTTAAGAGAGGAACCACGCCGAGCAGGAGCCTGCCTGCTCCAGAGCCCTCCTCTAAAGCAGGCAGCCTTATACAAAAGTTAATTACTGGCAATTGCAGCCCGAGTGGCATTACACAATGTCAAACGTAAAGGCAACCTCGTAGCTCTTCCCCTTCAGTTACACCTCCCCTGTGATGGCTAAAGAAGCGCATCAGATCGCAGGGAAAATAATCCCAGCTCGGAGAAATGGCACCGCATTTAACATCCATAGGCGATGGTTCCTGTGCCTCGCAGTCCTTGCCTCCTTTTCTGGACTGATCTGTTCCTTTCAGTTTATAGTTTCTTGGCAAAGCCACCATCTACTGCTTATGTTCGGCATCTGATTGTCAGATTTGTACAGCCTGAATATTCATGACTCGAACGTTAACCACTTCGTGCCTCAACTAGGGGGAAAAAATATATACATATATATATATATATATATATAAAAATATATATATATAAAAAAATCTGCGCCTATTCCGTGCCTTTTGAAGCGGAGCGGGTACGGTGGCTGCACTAACACGCCCGGCACGGGGGAGATTTGCTGGGTGGCCAAAGACACCTTATGTTAAAAAAAAAAACAAAACCAAAAAAACCCAAAAGAGTAAAGTCCGCAGAAATAGCGCAGCAGCCTGGACACCCCTGTTCCCGCACGGCTCAGCACGATCCCGAGCCCTGGGCTGCAACCGCAACTAACTCCTCTTTGTCTGTGCGCTGCCGGGCACCGCCGCCGCTCGGAGCGGCTGCCGGGGAGCTTCGCTGGGGGTTCGCCTCTGTTCTACTTTGGGTTTGGTTCCCCCCCCTCCCCCCCGAAATGTCTCCCGATGCCAGGTCCCCCCTCTGGAAGGTAAGGAGAAGCAGGGAGGAAGGTGGCGCGGGGAGAGAGCGGCGGGGCAAGGAGGGGAGGTTTGGAGGAAACCGGAGAATCGGAGAGAACAACAGGACTTACCTTTGTGGGATAATTTGAGCCTCGGCACGTTATTCTTCACATGCTGGCAGTTCACTCTTCCCGCTAGTAATACTCCCAAGGAAAGCAAGGCAATCCCCCTGAGCCAGCCCATGCTGCAGCAGCCACCGGAGGGTCCCTGCGAGCCGCAGCCGTGGCGCTCCCCGTCCTGCCGGGCGCTGCCGGGGAACTTCAGGCAACCTGGGGAGCGGAGGTAACAGGTGATGGGGGTGGGCTCCGCTCCGCGCCCCGCCGCGCCCCGCCGCCGCCAGCCGCCCCGGCCCCCCGCCTCGCCGCCGCCGGGGCAACTTCAAGCCCCTCTCACGCACACGCCGCCGGCCGGAAAAGGAGGCAGCCCCCGGGCGGCGGGGGGGGGGCGGCATGATGCGGGCCGGGGGCAGGGGCCGGGGCCGGCGCCGGGGCTGGCCGGTGCCCCGCTCCCCGCTCGGCGGGCGGGTCCCGGGGGGGGGCGGCGGGGGCGGGCGCGGCGCGGCCCCGCGCTGCCCGCGCACATGGAGGCGCGGGGGGCACCGGCTCTGCCCGCGCTCCCGGGAGCGGCTGACAATGGGAGCGCAGGGAAGCTCGGCACCCCCCACCCCCCACCCCCCCTTCCCCTGCTGTCACACCACACACGAAAAAAAAAAAAAAAAAGAAAACCAACCAAACAAAAATATATGAACAACTGAAAAAGGAGGGGGGGGGGGGAGGAAAAAAAAAAAGGAAAAAAAAAGGAAAAACAAAGGCAAAAAAATAAGAAGAAAAAAAAAAGAGGAAGAAAAAAAAAAAAAAAAGAGGAAGAAAAAAAAAGAAACGCATCGCAGCAGAGATTAGAGAGAACATGACCTCCACCCAGCTTGGGAAAGGCACGGAGCAAGGGATTGTCACGAGCTATTTCATGTCACTGTCCGAGTTGTGGGGTTTGTTGTTTTTTTTTTCTTTGTAAAAAAAAAACACTATTATTTATTTATTTATTTATTTATTTATGTATTTCATCTCACGGCCGCCCCCCCTTTCAAAACAACAACAGCACAACACAGCCCACAACGCTGCTACCCACGTAAATAACATCTGCCCATAACGTAATACTCCTCGGGTTGTTCCCAGTTAAAAAACAAGTAACAAACTCTTCCATCAGCGTAACTTTACCGCTGAAGCTTTTAAAGCCTTGTTAGGGAAGGTTGCGCTAACCCTCCCGCCCTCCCCACCTCCTGTGCTGCTCCAGCTTGGCAAAAGACATTCCTAGTAAAGCCCACTTCAGCCATCAGTTCAAGACATGTACAGGTCTAGAGGGGCTTATAAATTACACTGGAGTATTCCCTGAAGTGGTCTTCTAAGTTAAAATGCTCCAAACCTTCCCATTTCTAATACTGCATGATGATAACAATAATCGTCTTAGATTTTTATGCCAAGAAACTAGATAATGGCTTTTGTTTGTTTGTTTAAACAAAAGGAGATGCAAAATCCCCAGAGGTCTTCTAAGTGTTAAGGAGTTGTAAATACAAACACACAAGCAAACTGCAGCTCTCCCCTCCCACATGGCTGAACAGCCCCCTTCCAGTGAGTGATGGTTTATTAAATTTTCCGTGCTGTGCTGAATATCAATATAAAGTGCATTTTGGAAGCCAATGTCAAATATATGTGCCCTGCATGACGTTCCTAACGCAGGATTGACAGAGAAGCTGGCAATCAACGTTTACAAAACGTTGGCATCCTCAAAGAAGTGTGATGACTCCTTTTTATTTTGTTCTGTACTTTTCTGGGGGAAAAAAAAGTGTGGTATTTCAGTGAGATCTCTTCCTTCCTTTTATCATTGTTTAGTGCAGGTTAAAAACCTGTTGTCCGCTCCTGCCAAGGGCAACCACACTACGCTCCCCATTTTATAGAAGGCAACATCTCCTTTCTGCACTCAGACCTACCTACTAAACCAGCATTTAGGAAACAGTCTTAACTTTGCAGCTGAAGTTCATAGTTGAAAATGCGGGTGTCAGTGTGGTTCTAATTAAAATGTAAAGACTCGCGCAGAACAAGGCTTGCTGCTATGGCAAAGCAAGGGCTAAAATTCTGTCACTGCTGCTTTCATTGCTTAATATTCACATGCCAGTGGAAAAGAAGGGGCTTTTCCCCTCTCCTCTTTAACAAAGTCTTCTGCTTCCTGAGCTTAATTCATTAATCCCGTGGCATTGTATCTGCCAGATTCAGCAATTCTATTGATCAGTAGCGTTGTTAAGAAAATAAAAAAAATAATGTTGATTTTGGTCATTCCCACACTTGTTATCCTGCGCATTTTCATGCTCCAGGCAGTGGATTAGAGCTCCAAAATGACAAGAGACGCCTGTCTGTTTTCCATGGATTACTTGCTACAGACATTCACTCTGCAAAGGAATTCATGTCACTTTGAGATTATTTGGAGAATTGGCCTAAATGAATTATCCTTTTGTATCCAGGAAACAATTAGAAACAAAACACAAAAGATGCACCATATTCAGGACTTTATAAAGCACATCATTTTACAATGATGTTGTTACACTCAATTTACTTCTGGTTACATAAAGGAGGCACAAGTACTTTTTTTTTTCTTTTCTTTTCTTATAAGGTAAGGAGAGTACGAAGCTAAAATCCTAGCTTTCTCATGTTGAACAAAAGTGTAACACTCCAGACTATTTTACAGCAATCAAAAAACCCCAAATCATCATCCCCAGTCAACATATATTGCCAGAAAACATGCGGATTAGGTACACTGAGTAGCAATTTATCAAAGACTGCATCCAGGAGAGAAAGAACAGCATCATTTTAGCAGAGATGAGAGATACTTTTTGCATCCTTCATGTGACAGACCACTCACGTGTTGCCCTCCTCTGTGGGATGTGCCCATCTAAAGACACAGAGAAGGGTAAAAACTGATCCTGTGGGTTGTCCTCCTGCTATTTAGCTCTAAGTAGTGCTAATCAGCTAGTCAGGAGAGCATATGCTGCACCCCCTTATAAGGAGAGGGGCAATGGCAGCACTTCAGTAGTGCTTGAAGAGGCTTTATAGCTCAAAGACACCCATTGCCATATGGTGCTTCTGCCAAGGCGAAACTGGGCTCCGCTTGGAAGGAATGATTTGGCCAATGCTGTGACGGCAAGTGCCAGAAACGTCAACTCTGGGAATTCAGGGTGGGCAACAACTCACTTTCAAATAACAATCTATTCACCTTTTTTTTCCTTTGGTCTTTTGACAGTGATCTAGCTGCTGAGTTTAGAGAGAAGGAAAAAGTAAAGTCCAAACTCTCCCCAGTTCTTCAAACAATACCCTTCCCCCCTGAAGAAGACCACAGTTATTAGCTTAATTAATCATTCCATTGTTGCTCAGCAAGTTCAAAAGGAGTAACAGTTCTGCATCATTTCCCACATTTGTTGCAGATTTTATTTTTATTTTCTGTAATGGCATTTATATGACATTCTATACAGTGTTTTATGTCTCAAAGCCCAGATAGGCACTTATGGGCTCAGCATAACATTTCTGGTCCCACTCTGTGTGGCGTTCTGGTTTGGAGTTTTTTATACCACCTTTCAATATGTGCAGCAGCTTCACGTTGATAGATTCTACAAAAAATTATATTTGGATGTGTCTGGGCTTTCTTTCACTTGTTGACCATGCATGCAGAATACTCTTTCAGTCACAAGTTGGCATAATTTGGTGCTTCTCGTTACTCAGAAATAGTATTGCTTGAGTCGTGATTATTTCAAACCTTCTTGTGCTGCTGTGATTTTTACACTTAGAAGCTCCTGAAAGCCTAACTGCTCTAAGACAGTCTTTCATGTGATTTAAACACCTACTTAGTTTTCAGAATAATTTCCTGTGTTTTAGATGAGTCATTACTTGTTTATATTGATGTGATCAGGTCCTTCTCAGAAATACACAGGAATTACCAGGGTCCATTTTTGTTATGCAGTACTTATCCAAGTAATTCTTGATGGAAAGTTTTCATGGGTTGAGTGTGCAATTTCTGTTTAAAATCAGAGAAGAAAAAAACAAAACAAAACAAAAACAACCTACAAAAAAACGCACCCTACACTCTCAGTCTGTAACTGATTGCTAAAAACCTCCCGAGGGAACATACTCCTGTAGGAAATGTGAAATCTTAACTCGGATACCCTCCCTGATATTTTCTTCCTTAGCAGGTGAATTGCTTGATAAGCAGAATATTTACAATTCTGTAAAGGGTCCCTTCTAAATTGCTCCAGTTGTATATATAATGATACTTGTAACATGCCTTAGAAAAAACGAATAATTATTGGCTCAAAAGGCAGCTCAGTCTAAAGCCCAATTATGCATTTGTTGTGTGATGTGTGAGGATGCAGTTTCACAACGTACTTACTTCAGGAGCAAAATCCCATTTAAGAATATCCAGACGTCATCTCCCACATGTTGCTTTTATGTTGTGAACCACCACACTCTCGTCTGGGACACTACAGATTTTCGTGGGGACTTACTAGAAACATGGTGAAAAAGAATGCTAGAAAATAATCCTTGTGCGTATATGATGGGGGGTGTGGGTGTGGGTGTGTGCGCGTGCGGGCGTGCGTGTGTAGATGCAGTGCATGCACCAGCTAATGGAGAGGGAAGAATTGGGAACTGGTGTTGTCGCCTCACTTCTGAAGGCCTCTACCTCTAGGTTCAAGTCCTTTGCCTATATCAGACAAGAATCTAAACCTGGAATCTACTTGACACAGAGCTTAATGCTGACATAGTTGTTCTCTTAAAAAGGGGGGGGGGGGGGGGGGGGAAGAAAGAAGCCTATGAAAGGCCTACACAATGAAGAAAAATGCTTTTGATATCCAGACTTGCTGAACTGGATATCAGCTGTTGTTTTTACAGTGTTGATGGTTATCACATTAGCTCAGGAGTTATAAATAGCTGCTTCCACCTGGATTTTAAAGGACCTAGAATTCTGTGGAGTGCCACTCTTTAAGTTCTGAAGCAATCACAGAGCAAATTTACTTAAAAATGCATCAGCAAAAAGGGAACTGAAGGTATAGAGTTTAACATTTTATCAACATGGAGTTGCCAAAATCGCGGGCTTGCATCTAGATCTGGAAATATTCTTGCTGTTGGAAGTCTAGACATGTCTTTCCCCAGCGCTCCCTTGGGCTACGTTGCATTTGGTAGCCTTATTCAAATCTCCTGAATCTACATAAATCCATAACGTTTCTTATTATTGCATGTGATCAGGTTGCTAACCACACCAGTTAGTATCTGTGTTCTCTCAGTAACACCGCATCTTACCATCTTGTCACAATCAACTTTTCCTTCGTTTCTCAGGACTAATGAGACTGTACTCTATGTGATGCTCGTACTTTTGGCAGCATAATGGGATCTGTATCAGTATGATGTGTTTTATTCACAATGCTTTCAGGTCTATTAAACACCTCATCAAATTCTTCAAAAATATTCTTTGCATCCTGTTCTGTAGACAGGTTATATGCCTGTCTGAACAGCAGCATTTCAGATTGCTCTTCAGAACTAAGCAAACCTTTCGCATTCCCTTGGCCCCTGCCGCCTGATGTCCATCTTGTACGCAAATGTAGGGCAACTGTGATACCCAGGGCCATGTTAAGAAACCCACCTTAATAGCTCAGTGCCAGGCATGTGACATTAATAAGAGTCACAAAAAGCTCCTGGTATGGGTCAGTAGCTTCTCTTTCCAATGGATTAGCTCTGGGGTATTCATTCAAATTGAACAAAACTTCCAAGTCTATTAACTTCCCAGTACAGAGACTTCCGTCCCTCTGATTGCTTATGTTTATTGGCTGTTGGACCTTCATTGAGGAAATACTGGCAAGGACATATGTTTTTTTACAGGAGATGAGGGAAATGCAAAGAAATATTTGATGTTCTAATTCTTCAGAGAAAAGCCAATTTAAGAAAAATGGGAAAACAGAGCAACAGCAGCCATGAAACTTGTGGCTCCTTAAATCCTGCTCCAGGCCTGATGTTTTGAACTTTTTTGAGGGAAGCCTAATCAAGCCAGAAGGTCTCCTCCCAAATGACCGGCTGCAGAATGACTTGCTCCTCTACCCCCACATTTAATGGCTGGTGGATCTCTGAAAAGATAGATGAGAAACAAGTGCTGTCCTTTTCCCTGCTGCTGGCTGAAGAGGCAACTTGCAAGGTCTATCACACCCAAATTCATTACAGACTCAGTTACTTTGGCATTTGAATCCTATTTCGGCTCTTATCACCCACATTTTTTCAAAACTGGAACAACTGACAATACATGAGATATTTTCCTGCACAAAACCCAAGGAACTGCTACAACTCAGAAAAATATGACATAGATCACTACCAAAATGCGGTTTTCTGGATTTCCTACTTGTCTTTGAAAGTCCCCTTATGTTCTGATTTGCATCTTTAGACCCCCGTACACCTTTCGAGGTCTGATCCTAAAGGATTCAGTCAGGGCCACACACTAAGACGTTAACAGGACAAGAAATTGATCCTGTGTTTCTCACGTACTACGCCAACAGTCACATCCTTACCTCTTCATTTGTCATAGTATGCAAGCCATTCCTGTCAGCCCTAAAGTCACTCCTTATCACTCCGTATACAGAAAATCTCCAGTTCTATCGTATCTGGGATCCATCATGGCCAGCCTTTTGGCCCTATGTAATTTTGCTTAGCAACCTTTACTGCCAACTGTCAAAGGCTTGAAAGACACAACACTATCTTGTGTGCCACCCATTCATCACAGGCTTTTAAATAGTCCAGGTGAATTGTGGCAAACCACAAACTGAAAGCATACGCAACATCTGCTATGATCATTGTTCTTTTCTGGACCTTTCTTCTTCTCTCTCTGTTGTTTTGTGGTGGGTTTTTTTTCTATTTTTTTTTTCCTTCTTGTGCTGAGTGGTTCATTAGTATATGACAAAGATATAAGGCCAACAAAACCATAACCACTGGCTGTCACCTTCATACATCTGCCCTATTTAACTTCCTAGACTGGAAAACTTAATGAGGGTGGGTTTTTTTCATAGATAAATCACAAGTCTGATTCTGTTGAACAGAGTGTGTAGGTGCAAATCGTCTCTGGAAGATCAAACAATATCACACAAAATGTAGGGGCTAAGGAGTCAGTTTATGGCTTCTGATGCCAGAGCTGATAGCTATTTAATCACTGCTCAGATAGTCTGTGAGGATAGTGGGTAAACTGTGATAGCTTAGGAAAACTTGGTTGAACTTTCAATAATTTGACCTCTGTGAATGCTTTTAGAGTCAGCAATATGTAGAAGTGTGTGCTAGGAAGGTGGGGGGGAGCAGAATTCAAAGAAAAACAATCTCTAAGAAAGCATTAACTAACCCTCTCTTTCCCTCTCTGAATCCCCAGTGAATAGGGATTTCAGCAAGGGAGAGGAACTTTATCCCTCCTCTGGACTGAATTTGTAACTCTTTCAGAAAAGCTTTCCACTACATTATTTCCCTATTTGTTTCTCTGACATCAGAGTTCATGATATTTCAGACAGGTAAATACAGACACAGGAAAGAAAGATCCCTTCTGTCTTCCAAACTGTTGAAATCCACAACAAAGTTAGGATGGAGCTGAACCAGTCAGTCACATAAATCTTATCTGTGGAAATTCAACCTGAGGTTGAACACATGCACACACATATACCATTAGAGCAATTCTCCAGGAAAATAACTGAAGACCCAGCTCGTTTTCTGCTTCTCAGGCATTCTAGAAATACTTCAAATACTTCTTTACTTTGCCATTTGTATGTTCATACAGAAAGCATAGCTACAAAGAGCATCGGGTAATAAAACACACATCCCTGGCTCTATAACAAGCTTTTTCCACCAGCACTTGGGCTTGGTGAAAGTGCTGTCAGACCTAAGTCTGAACAGTTGCAATCCATCTTCCCTCTTTTCTCTCCCAGCAGGGTATGAAGGTGCAGTTGCAGTGCTCAGAGCTCCCTGGAGCAGCTCACCCAGGGACTGAGGACTAATGACAGTGGTAAAGGAAACATATGGCCAGATGTCGGGGGGGAACGCTGCACCGCTGACACCCTGTTGGAGAGCATCTGATAATGGAGATCTGCTGGCACTGCACAACATCCTCCTGCCCTCGCAGAGCCTGCCTCCTGCCCTGCGCCTCGGAACGAGGAAAGACAGCAGTGCTGGTGCTGCCAACAAATGTTGTCCAAGACAATAGAAATTCTGAATTCTGGACCAGAATTAGCTACTTAGCAACACCTTAGTGACTTCTATTCAGACTAGGAAGGAAAAAATTTATATACTAATAAGCCAGGTATTCTGTGCAAAATAGCTTAATTGAAGCATATTTTATGTCATACAAAAGAGCCATGGAAAAAGGCCGGACTCATACAGGCACACGATGTATCTCTATATAAATACACATAGAGACAATACATGTTGTATATTCATAATGTAACATAAAATTAACATAATGAGCATCCCCATTTTCCCTGAAATTTTACAATATCTTACAGATGAACCGCTCAGGTTTGATTTTTGGGTTTTTGTTTTGTTTTTTCCGGTTTGTTTTTGTTTGTTTGTTTTGCTGTTTTTTTCTTTCTGTTTAAAGCTTGTATGCATCATGTACCGATTTCATGAATCTCTGAGTCAATTTCCAGACTATTTCTTAAAGCTTTACATAATAACATTATAAACTATAAATATATGTCTCTGAAGGTTGCTTTTCTTCTTTTTCTCCCCCCCCCCCCCCATGTTTATCTTTACCTTCAAGTGAAACAGAACAAGAATATGTTCTTAAAGACAAAAATTCCATTGTTTATACTGATCAGCACAGACTAGGCAGTGAAGGGGAAAAAACAAGGCATCTGCTGAATACAAATGAAGACAGCAGGTTGATGTGTGAGTACGTAGGTTCTGAAGCTCCTTGTCATTTGCTTTTAGTGGCTGTAACCTCACTCTCCTTCCCCACACCCTGCCCGCCATGGGAGACAGTTACAGCAAAGAAAGTGACTTCAGGAAGGCGACTGTAGGTGAAAGTGCAAAAGCTGATGCACACAAGCTCAGTCTTTGCCCATTTGGAGCAGTGTTCCCTCTCAGACCTCTCAGTTTACCAGTGACAATTTTGTTCCAAACAGTCCCTTTTAGCTGCTGCTAGAGAGCCTTGAAACTCCTTGCGTGATGTTGCTAACGACAGGGAACAGCATGCCGAAGCCTAGAATTAGTGTCCTTAAAGGCTTTATTATGATGGCAAAACCAACTGTTAGAAGAGCTCCCTCGTGCCCAAAAGGTCTATATAGTGCTTCAGCAAAGGGAGGGGGAGGTTCACAATAAATTGTGAAAATTGGAAGGAGAAGAGGAGGAAAAAACCAGCACCCCAGACTTCAAACAAATCTTGCTCTCCATTTTTCTTCCAAAGTGTTGAACGATACATGACGTCATACAATGTGTGGTAATTCCCCCTTCTCTATTTTGAAAGTAATAAATGGGTTCTATTTCTGAGAAAATGTATTACAGCCAAATTTTACTGTCAGTTAGCCTGATGTCAATCCCAAGCAGCAACAATTCAAATGCAGTTCCTCTGGATTCACACTGATGTAACGGAGAACAGAATGTGGTGCTTGAAAAAGCAGCTGTCACCTTATGGAAAACTTTATGAAGTATCTTATTTGGAAACAAGTGTTCTTCTGTGCAGCGTATTGCCCTGTACTTCTTTTCTCTCATTCTTTCTTTCTGAAGATAGTGCTCTGAAACAGAATCACTGTTGTTTCTTAAGAATTTATCTGCTTCTGCACTTATTCCCCACCTGACATCGTAATCCTCTGTTTGTGACATAATAGTCATTTTTACAATGACCAATTGTGATACTACAAGCTGGGCTTAAAATCTGATCTGAAAAATGCATTTTACTCTGATATCTTACATAACATCATATCAACTTTCAGCTCAGGAGATAATAATTTCAACCAAGTGACATCAATTAAGTTTTCATCCAAGGGAATGGTACGCTTGATATAACCCCCTAGAGATAATTCCCTCCACAGTTTACAGTTTTATGTTTTGACCTTTAAAAATATTTCCACTCTCTACCCAATGCTCGATTACGCAAGTCTAATGATTTTGCCGAAGTAGAAAACATAGTGTATACCATTCAGTCCAGGCTCCCACAGGAGTTAGAAGTTGTAACAAGCAGAAGCTTAAGAAAAGGAAAATCAAATGCAAATATATTTCTCATGAATTGTTCAATGAATTTTAGAAACCATAATGATTTATGAGAATAACCTGAAAAGCAACATCCTTCTTGACAAGTGCTGAGTGAGTACCCTTCTAAAGTTTGCAGTCTTATGTTTGAGGATACAGTTTCATCCCGTATTTTTGCTCTGAAATTCAGTGGTTTCTCTGTTCATCCTACCAGCTTTGGCAGCTTTAACTGGAGTTATTCATAGGTTTCAAATTATGCACATGCTTTGCTGGATCTGCACCCATGTGTGTCAAAATTTTGTTATGCGTAGGACAGCCAGCACAATCCAGAATCAAAGAGAGCCAATTTTTGTTCTTTATTGAACTTTGAACTTTGAGGAAGGACCTCCGGGAAAAACAGAAATCTAGGGAAACAGGTTATCAGATGCTGTGCAGTCAGAACCTTCTCTTCCCAACAGCTGAAACCACTTGAAAAATGGCAGAGTATGCCTAAACTTAAGCCTGTTGACTAACTCAGCCAGATGTGGGACCAAGATTTCTAGTCTCAAAGTTTCACATTCAAGTAAGTAGATGATTATACAGAGAATTTAGCTGTAAATTATTTCTAGCAAGTATTAAACTCTACATTGTTTAAATGACTGGATTTCAACATGTTTTCTTCTTTAATAGGTATTTCTAAGAAAATTGCTTCCTCAACTTAAATATTTTGCTTTTTATAAGACACTAAACATACAAACCAACAGGTGGAAGAAATAAACTAATATTTTGTGAATATTCTGTAATGCAAATGTTATTTTACAGTCATTATTTCTCATTAAAGAGCTCAGAAGTTCCCATCCTTCCACAAGTTTTGTTTTCCTAAAGTCAAGAGAACTCTGGCTGGTGGAGGAATTATTTTCCTCTTGGTAAAATGTCCTGCTACATGGTGAAATGTTCCATCTGGAGTGCCCAGCTATAGAACTGTAAAAGTAAATTTCTCTGTGCTATCATCTCCTTGAAAGCCATGTGCACACAAGATGAGTGTCTTACACCATAAGATGGATTTCTGATGACATGAATTAGTATACAGCATGTGTTGCTTTGGAAAACTTTGTTTAATATTGAATACTGGTTGATGATACTCTCCAGTGATATCACATTACAAAACTGATTATAAAAATACCGCAACCACATCATGGATAAAGTTGTTATCCATTCTGTTTGCCACACCAGTGCCTTACCATGGAAATCCATACTAGATTTATTGACCACAAATTATTGTATATGTGAAATAAATTAGCTGGAGAAAGAAGCATATCTTTATGGCTTTCAGCACATCTCCTGTGGAAACAGCATGAAAAATGCAAAACCTATTTCACTAATCTCTTCTAACATTTTGTATATGCAACAGCCACTGCCTCAAAAGCCATATTTCTTCACTGATCACATTTTCAGGACTCCTGAAAAAAAGTACAGTTTGATAGAAACCAATAACTTGTTTCCTTGTTTGTATGTTTCTTTTTTAAAATATATTACGTAGCTCAGTTACTGGAAGGGATAAGTTTGAGATGGTTACTGTTGTTACTGCATGAAATTGATCTGGGCTCCGGCCAAACACAAGTCTCATTAAGATGGAGACATTCAGATGAAAATTAAGACCCTTCTAATGAAACATACTGGAGGATTAAGTTACAAGTGGCAGGACACACTACCTTATTTATCTAGTGGTGCTTGCATGACTTGCTAGGCCAGCAGTTATGACAAATGTTCTTTGCGCAACCTATTTTCAAGGCTATTTCCATTAAAAGTAACATGATTGAGTACACTGCTTTGCTCATAGTTGAGATATGCTTCAATGTTTATATCAAACCAATTAAACTGTGGTGTTTTAAAGCAATAAAAATTGTTCTGTAATTGCCACATGTTCTTCTCTGCCATTTTCAAGTCTGGAGACTGGGAAACAGTTTGGAAGCTTTCTGTGCACGCTATTTCATCCTCACGCATTTGACCTTTTAATTTCACCTTGCACTGATTTGTATGAGAAAACATTCTAGGTCTTTTGTGTGTGTGTGATTGTCGTTCTTCATTATCTTTTTCTAACATTTAGAATACAGATACCTAAAGTGATATTATTATTGTTGTTGTTACTGTTATTTCAAGCATTTTTCTTGCTTATACGTTATTGTGGTTGTACCTACCATGTTATAGGCAAACTCACTGAGCAGCTAAGTTAAAACGCTGTAGTTGCACACAATTTGTCATTAACATACTCTTGCTGGCAGTTGAAAAATGTGTTACATAGCTCCCTTTGACACCTCTGCTTTTTTGCAATACATCCTATCACCTTCATAAGCATGTATTAATTCTGAGTGCCTCCATCTGAGCTACACTGAAAGAGCCTGAATTTCAAATAATGGGTGTCCTAAAAAATGTCTTCCATAGAATGTTATATCTGGAGGGAAGTCAAGTTAGCTACCACTTCTTAAACCTCTTGGAAGGCATTACTTGTGGGATTAAAGTTGGGGAATTAAACTATTTAAAATTCTGTGCTATCAGGTCTCTGCAAGTAGACAAATAAGGAAGGGTCTTCTTTTCAACACCTGAAATGATGGGGAATATTCTTCTCTATGGACTTTTGGTATCTCCTGTGGAACTTTTTCCTTTGCATTCATGTAAGCCTGAGCACCAAAGGCCTCTATTTGAGGTAGAAACAAGACATGGAAAGATTTAGGTCACGGAGTTACCTACAAGGCCATCAGGGGTATTTGTTGATGCTAAGTGGGGTGCAGCAAGCTCCTTCGAGCATCAGACTTTAATGGCACTAACATTACCTGCCTAGAAACAACTCTGGATGTATGAAAACAGTCTTGGGAGCCGAACAGGTAGCTTAGCACTTGAACTGTCAGATATTTTTTTTTTTTTTCTGATCTATGAAACATCTTAAGACTACTCAGCAGGCTGTACATTTTGAGGCTCAGGAGGCAGTGATAAGATATAGGACTGTGACTGTGAGTTGTCATGCATCATCTGACTGGGTGAACACTCAATCTGTTGTTAGTGTATGGCAAAAATATGTGAGCTCATACCTCTGTCATCGATGCAAATAGCACCTATAGGGTACACTTCTTGTCCCTCCACTGCACAGTAACTCTTTATCAGAATGTATTACAGTACATCAGAATGAATTACAGTAGGTAAATTCACTGCTGAAGCCTTACTCTTCTCAATGTAGCACATTACAGAAGCAATTTGCTTAGCACTGAGTATTCGAGTTGGAAATCTCAGCACAGGCAGGAGGGAAAAGAATAGAGAAAGGAACTGAAAAAAACTTCCCAAAACTTGGTAAAGTTCTCTGAGTTCAGAGGCTGTTTGTGCAGCAGGGAAAGAAATTGAAGCTCTTCCCAGAGAATGTTATGATTAGTAATGGCATTAATGTTCGAGCTGATATTTATTCTACATCTTGCACATTGTCTAAGATGAAAAAAATTCTGAAAGAGTCAAACAATGAGAGAAACCGAGATCAGAGATGAAGAAACTTTCCAATGAAATGCTATAAATTCAGCCCAATGTAAGTATTATGCATATTAAACCATCTCGTGTCTCTGAGAGGTCTCAAGTTAACGGAGGAAAGCACAATGTCAGGATACATACCTGTAAAGGAGAGGGCTGACGATAATAGTGTACTTCATATACACTTAAGGAGTGAGAGAAAAAAAGAGAAAGAGGGCATATGTTTTTATTAGCTGCCATCTCTTACTTTACAAACAACCTATTATATTCATAGGCCATATTGGACTGTAAACTCCACTTCTGTCCCTGTCAAGTGCTTAGCTTTAGCCAGCAAAGACCTGATAGCAGATATCTACAATCATATAACACTAAATGGAGGGCTTTGAACTCATTTGCTTGCATGAGATAAATAACTTTAAAAGACATGGTTAATGGCACACTTATCTTGTGCACAAGTGGAAGAGTTGGCTGTGATCCATTTCCGACTTTGAATTTTTACTACTGCAACTAGTGTCAGATAAAAGCTGTTTTCAGGAACCAAGAAAATTGTGTTAGAGAGAACAGCAGGGTTCTGCCTCCTTCAAGGCGGTTGGGAGTTAGTGGAAATGCTGTAATTTCATTTCAACAATTTTTGTTAGGACACCTCTCAGTCAGAGGAAAGTCTTTGTTATGCACATGTAAACCAGAATATCAGCAGTGTCTGGAACAGGACAGGTTAATATTATAATGCTGATAAATAAGTAACACAAACTTCAGCTCAGAACAGCCAATCATATAAGCTAAAGATCTGTTGGTCAGCGAAGAAATCTGGCCAAGGCAGATGGCGTTTACCATTTATAGGATTTTCTAGTACTTTTTCTGGGACAACAGTTTACATTACAAAAACTTCCGTCGTAACACTGATTGCCAAAGGAGAAACAAAAACTGCACAAGCACGGAGACTGTCTTATGCTGTATTACTAGAAGGTGATGCATCCACAAAAGAGCTTAGTGAATGGGAAAAGGTTTTCTGTACCCACTGCTGTACCTATGCTGCTGCTTGCTATGTATTTAAAAGGATGTCATTCTTCAGTGAGTAATACATTCCCTTTCAAAAGCTAGCTTAGCTTCACCCAAATTGATTTTATGAAGAACATTTCACACACACCATTTCACCTAACTTTCAAAAGTAAAGATATTTCTCCAGCGTCTCTGGAACATGAAGAGTCACTTCAGGACAAAAGAAAATAACATCTAGATTCTCTTTTCTACTATGTTTCTATAGTTCTGTATTTCTGCTCTGTGTTTCTACTGATCACAGGTGAACAGCCTCCAAGGCCAGAGAGGCAGATAATTAAAAAAAATAAACAGTGAAGAAATATCTCCGTCTTCTACCCTTTGAAACCTGAGGCTGAGTTTCACCATAAAGTTCTTCCAGCAACAACAGAAATTTAATGACTGGTTTTGTTAGAGAAGGGTTACAGAGTTTTGGATTAATTTTAGCCTTTAGTTATCTGTGTTTAAAATTTATAGGATAGATACATATGATATGTGATGTATTTATATATTCTAAAGGTTGGACTTGATCTCAAAGGCTTTTCCCACCCTAAATGATTCTATGAGTCTCTCTGTGACATCTTTTTAGATGGAGACCACAAGCTTTGTGAACTGTTTGCTGATTCTATGGGGATGTGGCAAGATGGAATACTACTGTCAAGTGGCATTTCTATGTAGCACCTTAATGCAATGAATAATAGTCATTAATAATGTATATAATGGAAATCTGATTACTTGAGTAAAAGCCGTCTTACAGTTTTACTTTGAAAAACAAATGGACACTGTCCATTTGCTTGTGGGGATGATTCTGAGATATGGATATAATAGTGGAATTAGAAGGTTGATCCTATTTATACTCAGGTGAAATAATGCACGTGCCATATGCAAGAGCTAACATACCTGAAAAGAAGACTAAAAACATCAGAAAAATTATCAAAGTGATCAAGTGATAAATAGTGTCATGAACACATGAAAAAAACCCCATCTATAATTTTTAAGTGTAGAGGTAAAGGCTTCCTCCCAGCCACCATGGAGCTTCTGAGGCTGTCATGGATGACCCGTGTATTGCATTTATGTATACCCCAAATCCCATGAGCATAAAGGAACCACATGCGGTACTGGAGCCAAAGAAACCTGGAATAACTATGAACCGGTACAGTTATAGCTGAAGAAAGTAGCTAAATAAGTAGATAAATTTAGGGAGGAGCATTTCTTAGCTTGGCGTTGCATAAAATGTTCCCACCCTACACAGTGAGACTCACAAGTCATTTGAACATATATATCTGAGCAAAAGCACAAAACTTTTAAAAGCGAGGGAGGGTTTTTCAATATAAACATAGAAGAAACCCAACATTTTTTAACTTTGGCAGAATAATCACTGGTGATATCTGAGTTCATATATTTTGATTGCCTAAAACTTGGCTAAATTTTTCCTCCCAACTTTGTCTTGGGACAGTAAAAATCTGATTTGTGGTGAAAAGACAGTGACTTCCCTAATACTCTTGTAAGGATAATGCCAAGCAAAGACATTTGTTAAGAAGGTGGCTTTCATGGCACTCGCTGCCTTCTTCCCCTGTGGTCTTCTTGGGTATATCTGAATATATGTTCCTGCCACCATTGAGCTGATGTAGCATCAGCAGCAAAAAGATGACATCAGTGTGCTACACTCATTCTCCAGATATACTGTGGACTTGTCCCAGGAATATCAGATTTATTATGCAAGAGCAGAACCAAAGCACAGTGCACCCTCATTAAAACTGGCCTTCCTGAGAAAAATGGATTTACAGAACACTTCTATAATAATAATGACATTCATTATACGTATATTAAATGACATGACAGAGAGAATGACCTAAGAGACTCTTGAGGAAGGTAGTGGACCAGTGCATCACCTGGGAAATCCTTCTGGCCCACAGACTTTTTCCAGCTTATCCAGGAAGAGAGAAAACATAGAAAGGGGCCAGGGACTAAATGATATATTCCTTCAGGCTGTATGTAGCTGGTTTATGTAACACAAGTTCTACATGTACGCTATGGACAATATTAAGACCTGCCCAAGTAATATTTCGCTTTAGAACAAAAAAATAAAACGTTAGACAGCCATGAACAACAGCTCTGAGCTGTTGGAATTTTGAAAAGAAACAGAGATTGTGGCCCAAATATGAATAACTATAATGCAGGTTCTGTATAATAGACATAACATATCTGGTGCAGACCTTGACATAACTAGTATACGTGCAGATTAGAATAAAGCTGAAGTCATCACTAAAAGGCCTGATGCAACAAAAAGTTTCTCAAGTTCCTCTCAGTGCTAAATCATACAGGGACATTCATGATAAATCTTGCTGCCTAAGTTAAAATGTGCAAAAAAATTTAATGGCTATCATAGAGAAGCTTAAAGAGGTTCTGAAATGGATGGGTTTATTAAAAGAGCCAGTAATACATAGCTACTATGCCAGAAAGAAGAAATCTAATTTTTTTCTATGAAAGTTCTAAGGCTCTGGCAGACTCTACTTACAGTAGTGTGATTGAAGATGATCGGCACTGGTTCATGTATCACACTAACCACACTAACCACTAACCAAAAATGACTTTCAGTCTGCTCAAAAGGAGGCATTGACTTTAAGCAATGAAAATAAGAAGCTTCACATCATTCTTTCTGAGTTTTTAATGCCCTTTAAAAATAAAATTGGTCAGATATTGTTTATTGCTATCAGAAGGGGGTCTGGCAAATCCTTCCAGTGTTTCAGAATCTAGAAATTATTATTTTTTTCAGACAGAAACCTACACTTTCAAACTGGTAAAAAAGTGGGAAAGGTTTAATAACTACAGGAACACTGAGCAAACATGCAGTGGAACAATGTCTGTTACTAGATTACGTACTTGTCAATACATTAGCAAACACATCAGTTCTCGGGTTATATGTGGACTAGAGATTGCCAGAGCTACACCTGAGATAACACTGTGGAAAATTGTCAAAGTTACCAGCATGGGATGGTAGGATCAGAATTTTCCAAGAGCTTTTCAAGGGAGACTATTCAGTCCTAGAAGGGGTTTTATTTAAAGGAAACAACCTGGCAATTGCTAAGGTGTTACAGGAATATATATTGAAAAGGATATGTAAAAGTAATTTTATGCTCCAAAACCACCATAGAGGAAGGGCAAAAATATTTTATAACAAACCAAAGTGAACAGTGAAATAAAGAACTTTGGCAGGGATTACCACATGAGCCAAAACTAAGTGAAAGAGCGATAAACTCATTCCAATGATAAAGGAAAATCAGCACCTTGGAGGAAAGCAGACATAGATGATATTGTTTAAATTGGCAAGGACAAATATACTTGTGTTAGAATATAATGCTGACTTGCTAGAGATGACTTTAGCAGAAAATACTGCAGCTAAACATGTAGTTATATCCACTAAATCTTTTTTTGCTAAACCAGCTTTATGCCCAATAGAAACCTATTACACAGTAAATTCTGCCACAGATTAGCTAGTATTATTTTAAGTAGTTTTAATACAGGTTTAGAATGCAACCATTAATTGATATTATCGTAATTTTATAAGTAAGCAAGAATGGTACCAAAATGAGAAAAAACCACAACAAACACACTAATAAAAAACCCCGGTGGAGTCACACTTTTAATGAGGCTAAGCATGATTGACTTGTGGAGTGCTACCAATGAATCTGACATGGGTTACTATTTGTTCCACAGAGAATAGAAAACATTACTAGGATGCCAGACCCAACATTAAAAGTAGAGCGATGGGGAAAAAAATCCACTTGAATTTGAACTGGTTCCACCAAGAGAAGTCGCCATTTTACAAAAATTAAGTGAGAATATCTTGTTGGAATGGCTAGTCACCAGTGACATACTTTGGATGAAACTGCCGCTTCAAACTGACACATACTTTAAAGAAACTTTACAGATCTTGGCGAGACATTTGAAAAGGTCGCTTCCCCTAAGGAAGTGTCACTTGGAAAAGAGCCACGGCAAACAGACACAGTGAAACCAGTGGGCATGGCATAACCAAAACTAAATGGGACTGATGGTCCCAATGGGGGGGCATGAAGATTTTTGGGACAGCATGTCAGAGACTGCTGGTCACTTTAGAGCACTTACAACTAATAAATCAAATACAAGTAAAAAAGAGGTTATACATACTTGAAATTCTGTATGATGCTGATGATGATTCTTAATTTTTTTGATGCTTGGCTGTGAAAAGAAGATGGGATTCTATGTTTTTAATAAGTCTTTTCACATGCATGTTGAACCAGAGCCAAATTTATGTGGTGTCTCATATAAGTAGTACTGCCCAGTTAGAAAACCCAGGACCTAAATGATGCACAGTTTACTTGAATATCTGGACTCTGGGCAATTTTGAAGGAATACAGCACTAACAAAGTTATAAAAGAGCTGAGGCCACGTCCTTATTTCTCATCTATTGCCTGTATGAGTGTGTTTAAAAAAAAAAACACAGGAAAATAGATGAACAGACTCAGCTTCATGGCTGAAAGGTCAGCCGTAGAGGAGTCAGAGTGACGTGAAAATAAAAACATTTAAGTGCTACTCAGATTAACCATTTAATCTTTTTTTCAAAAGATTTATCTAAATACTTTTCCTACACCTTTGTTAACATTTGAAATATGTAGTGCTGTTGCTGCTTTGAAAAATGCTACGCTGACTTGCCTTTCCATCTCCTTCTGTAATTTGTTTTCCCAGTTGTCTTCCCATATCATTAACATCACCAGCATAAGCTGCTCAGCGGAGGATGAATCAGCTTCTGTTTCTTTGAATCCCACTGATGGGTACTGCTACTCACAGGTGGTGTAGATGGGGCGGACTCTTGCCTCTGCTATTACCTGGGAATAAATCTTCAAGCCACTAACTTTGTAAAGAAACATCTCTTCCAAAACGGTTATGATTGATTCATATATTACTTACAAGTCTTTTCATTCAGTCTCTTATATCAGGCTATGCTTCATCTTGTAAAAAAAGTGGGGGTTAGTCCAAGAGTCTAAAATATGCTAGTATGTGACTTCCACAATCATCAGAAGATCAGCTGTGTTATAAACGCAGCAAAAGTAATTATTCAGATAGTAGTTTCTGCAGTTCACGTAGCTGAAGCTTTTATCCTGCTATGAAAAAACACTGATTATCTCTTATCTTTGCTTCTTTTGATCATTAATAACGAGTTCTCCCCATCCTTTTATTGTACAACCAGGGTTTCAAAAGTGTATTTGTAGTTGATCTGCTTACAGTTTAAGGTGTGTGCATGTGTATCATACATGGTACATGATCCTTGTGTAGCCATACATGATAATGATTTACCAAGCAGTATATTAAGGATGAAACCAATTGCATTTCATATATAGGATATCACCTTAGAAGTCTGATTACTATTGGGAGACAAAAAAAACCCACTACAGTCACTGAGTGGCACTTGTGTAGAGTACGTACTCCAAGACCCCCTGCCCATATTTCAGTACTTTTATTACTTACCCATTTCAGCTGGGAATTCTATTTTTCAATGGGGATTAATTTTACAGTCATAAAAATTTTGCTTCATTGTGATTCTTTCTTTGCTGTTTTCACACTAACATGGTATTTTGGAAGGGAAATGTCAACAGAGCTAACTAATGAATTAAAAAAATCTCCATGCAAAGACACCTTCAAAGAATTGTAAAATGGCTAAGCTGTAATTCATTACCTCCTTCTATTAATCTTCCAGTCTGTCATAGCTTTTGCTGGAGTAGGAAGCGAAGGTGACCACTTAAACTTTAGACTGCTCCCATTTATGATCAAATCTTTCTGATGTTTATTGTATGACTCTGCTTCTACCTAGGAGCTTGTTTTATCCTACTTGTGGCAGGTAAATGTCTATTTAGAGACAGGTAGATTAGGTGGGTAAAGCAGATGTGATATTGGGTGGATAGTCTGATCAAGAATTTGAAGACATTCACACAATTCCTAGCAACACTATTAATCCTAACGAACTGACTTTTCAAATCTCAAATCAAGGCTGTAGGCGTATGAATTTTCACAGATGAAAAAGGAGAGCGTTTTCCTTCAGGGAGGGGGGCAGTGGATTCTGCTGTGATGTTGACAATTTTTCTTATCACTTTGGGTAATGTGAGCATTTCCAGTTGCCACCAGTAACACAAACAAACAAGTAAACAACACCACAAGCCAAAAAATGTTATTCACCTCCTGTTTTTCTGACTACAGAAGTTTCAACAGACTTCTTGTTTGCTCAAATTATCATCAAGAGAATGTTCTTGTATAGCAGTAGAAGACAAAAATAAAACCAGGGTGTTTGTTACAAATTCATGTTTCTCACATTACGTAGACTCAGAATCACAGAACTTCTAGTTCCAACACCCCTGCCAAGGGCAGGGACACCTTCCACCAGACCAAGTTACTCAAAGTCCCATCCAGCCTGGCCACTTCCAGGGATGGGGCATCAAGATGAAGCACAGCCTGCTTTTGATTGCTGTGTTCTGCTGTCGGTTGCATGTTTGCATTGGAATGTAAGTTCTACAATGCCTTTGATGCTGAATGTATGGCAGGTGTACCATGTGTTCTGCACCAACAGCGAGCAAGCTAGAGACCTTGTCTGATGAAATAAGCAGGCTTTTATTTGGGTAGTGATGAGGCGATGCCCTTGAGAAGGCTGGTGCATGCTGCCTTGCGAGCTTGTTAGCTTTAGTGTGAAATGTAGGGTGGCTTTACTGTGGGGTCTGAGAAGGCTGGTAACACTATTCCCTCCCTCCTTGTTCTCTGTGCAGTCAAGAACCAAGACTGTGGCTGTGCTCACTAGGACAGCTAAGGAAAGAAATTGGATGCTATGCCAATCTATATAGGGGCAACCTCTTTCTTCCCCTGTTTATAAATGTGATTATATATACATCTTAAGGGGATTCTCAAACACTAACAAAAGGACCATGCAACTCATACTGCATATCAGGTATCTGCTTGTAAAGCACAGGTGTACAGGCCATGTCTGCCATAGCTGGGCCAGCATCCACCGCCCTTTTGTAATTTTCCTGACCTGAAACCTCCCAGTTTACTTGACATTCCCTCTAACTTTAGCTCTGTCTCCACACAAGCCCCTGCTTTTAACTTGTGCTGTCTCAGCCATAAAAAAGGACAAAAGTTAAAATTCAGATAAGCAGAAACTCATGATTCTATAATGGGGTCAATTTGCGATGCTGATGCAGAGAAGCTCCTCTCAAGTCAGCTATTGGGGTCACACACATGCTCAGAGATAATGATGAATCCCGGAGGAAGAACTGGTGAAGTGATATGACTCACTGCTGCGTTGAGAATCGCCCAGTATGTCATCTAATTAGGTTATCAGCTTTGCTCCAAAAGGACGTGCAGATAAGCACAGTGCCCAGGTGGACTTAGGATCGAGAGTGCTGCACTCTGGGGGTATTTTCACACTCAGACTTGCTTAACACAAATGGTGTAAATGTAATAAAGACCCACACCTAGAAATGATCCCAGGCCGTGCAACCTTGTCTTGAGCAATGTTCAGGATAAAAATTATCCTTTTACCATATAACTTAGTGAGGGCTGCCTTTCCCACATATTTCAGCTACACTAAAAAAAAAACAAACCCCAAAAAAACCAAACCAGGCAAGTAGTAAGTGGATATTTTGTGACTTAAGAAAATCTAATTGCAAACTTTCCATAGGCTTTTGAAGTGCAAATGAAATGTGACTTAGCATACTCTCTTGCGACCCACTAGAAGTGATAGTCAATGGCTGATTATTCAGTGGTGTAGAAGCCTATGGAGTCAAAGAAGAATCCATGAATACTTGGACCATGCCTGGCATTCAGGGATACAGAGTTGATCAGCTCCCCAGGAAACTTCCAAAGTTAGAAATCAACTCCTTAAGATGTACCAAAAAAGAAGTGCTCCATGACTTATGAGTCATGACACAAAATGTCCTTTATGCCTTGATATTTCATTTTACAATGGTTTTTGTTATGAAACAATGGAACAAGTCATGACCAAAACTTTAGTCATTAATTTTTTTCTGATCTCCTACCAATTTGGAAAGTGATGACCACATGATTCATATAACGCCAAAACAGGAGCAGCATGAACATTAAATTATTTGCCATGTTCACAGACTGTCAGATGGGGCAGATAGCCAGCTTTTCAAAATAATCATGAAGAGATCAGCACAGCTGTATCATATTTTCAGCTTGTACTCCTTTCCTACTGAAACCGGCATCCAACGTTCTCAAACCAATGCTCTCTTTGATGAGTATAGGTTTCAATTCGTATTTCCCATTGCTTGAAATAAAAGGAAAGAAAAAACCCAAGTGTTAGGGGCTAGTCTGATCTATAATTTCCTTCTAAGCGATATTGTAAAAATGTCAAATTTGCAAAGCAGGAATAAATGAAGAAGGTGATAAACAACAAGTATAGAAATGCTGCATAGATGATATGAATAGATGAAGGGCCTGAACTAATTTTGAGAAATGAGAAGTATGAATTGGGGTGAAAACACATAATCAAATTCTCTTTTCAGTGTTTCATATCTCACTTCTGCAAAGTGTGTTGAGCTCATGAATGTCTGTCACTTAAAGGAAGAAACATTTGCCTTTGTCATACCCAAACTGCTTCAATTGCTGTTTGTCAATCAGTTTAATTAATACATAAATCGCTTGTCCCAATTGTCTTGGAAATGCTACACAGTACTCCGAGATTATAAGGTAAGAAAGTGCATTGGCAAAAATATTACAACTTAATATAACGTAATTACATTATTGATAATCTGGAAAGCAAATCTATCATTATAACTTTCCACCACCCACGCACCCCAATTAGGAACAAACACTGTGCAAAGCTCTGCAAGAGCCCTGCCTCGGAAAGCGTACAGGCTGAGGGTACGGCAGGAGACAAGTCAGCATAGGCAGATGGGGCGGGCGAAAGATGACAGTGAAATGGTTATGATTAGTGTAATAGTTTCCGAACCTTCGATCTGGAGCCTGCTGCAGGCGCAAAGAGAAAAACCTTTATTTTATTCTTTCATAAAGGGCTGCCTACACCAGAGGATGTTAATATAATGAGGGTAATGATGTAATTAAAAGTGAAGCTGGAGTCCCAAAAGATACAGTTTATGATATGGGTGAGGAATTTTATCTTATATTATGCTTTTAATATTTGGTACAGCCTGGCTTTGCAAGCCATCACAAATGCTTTAAGGCAAATTAAAAAATGCCAGCTTCCACAGGTAGAATTGGGCTATTTCTTAAATAAACATTGTAGGAAACGACAGTGGCTAGAGCAAACAGTTTATCCAGCTTGTGAGAATCAGCACAACAGCCACCAAACTGTTCTTAAAGGGGCATTTGGCAGACTCCAGAGGTCCGGGAGCAGCCGAAAGGGAGTGGATTCACGGAGAATCCTCCCTCCCAGAGCAGTTTGGCTGCATCACTGGAAGCATGCTGCAGCTAATGTGGTGGGACAGCAGTGCTCACCCTCTCCATCCAGCAGCCTGGCACAACACTAGCCGGCCTTTCTGGGGGAAAAATACACCTCAGTTCTCCCAGCTCCAGCAGAAGGGAGGGTTGTGTTAAAATAAATCAGTCAAGCACTTAATAAGAATGACCTGTGAACTCCTTTTCCTTTTGAAATGGTCTTATTGTCAGAAAACTGTTGTAAGTGAGAATATCTGCTCCTCAAGATTTATTTTTCCATGACTGCCTAAACCAGCTACCCCTTTTATTCCACGGTGTAGTGCTAAGAGTGTGCTGATATATTATAAAATGGCTTTGTTTGCTAGAATTGTTTGACTGCTGAGGGGGTTTGAGCGTGCATATCGCCTGGCTCGTTGTGCCTATATCGATCAGAATTCATTAGCCTCTACAGTGTCCTCAATGTCAACATGCTATGTCTGTAACACAGCAGGAAGAAAACCACAACCCACACAATAAGTAAAAATATCCTTAGTTCAAAAGCATAATTAATTAGATTTCTGTAATATTGAGATAACTTTGAGGTATCTCTCCTTCCTGTAAACCTCTGTCTCAATATACCAGATTACACAGACACCGATTCTCAGTCAGTAGGCTTTAACTCTGATAGCGTCCCCTCTATAGACAGCTTGAGACAACAGAAAAACTGTCACCTACTCAGAGGGCTTTGGATCAGCTTTGGGAGCTCAAAGTTTTCCTGAAAACTGACAAATCAAGCACAACTACACCTATCCAGAGATAAGATTAAAAGTACTTGAAAAATAGTACTTTTCCCCACCATACTTCATGGGGAAGGGGGGGGGGGGGCAGGGAAATAATGAGAATTTTTGGCTACAATCTAGTAAAATCCACTTTGACTCAGCTCTTCCTTCAAATAAATGGGCCTGAGAAAAAAATAAAATTCAAAAGCTTGAAAACTTATTTAAGTGTTTTTGCTTTATTTCTTTAGTTGATTATTTACTTATTTATTTCCTTAAAAAATATCATAGGACTATGAAGAATGTTGTTTAGAACACTCTAAGACTTTTTCCATAAATAAACTTAACTGAGCAAAGCATTATATACCAAATTCCAACATGCCCCTAACAAAAAGCCCACACCCCCGACCTTGCCAGTAGAAATTTCTAAATTATACTCTTCCTGCACTTAGACTCAGGAAATCCATTCAGAAAGAAAGTGTGAGGGCTTTTCAGCGTGCCTTCTTATTTAAATTTGTAATTTTTATCTGGTTCCCAAAAATAAGCACAATCCCACATGAGCAGGGAGAGATTCAAAACTCTTTTTTTCCTGATTCAGAGCAAGGATTAAAGGCAGGAGTCCCACCTCCCCTGAGGCTGCTGTAATCACCACAATCTACAGTATACTTCAAATGCATTTTTCCCCCATTTCTCATACAGAAGGTCTTTTGCTTTGCATAAAATACTTTAATATTTATTGAGCCAGCGAGAGAATGTGAAAATGACTCTATAAGACAGTGGTTAGAGCAGTCCCAAGGGATGTGGGACACCTGGGTCCCTCTTCCCAGTCCAATGAATTTTTAATTGTATTCTAAAAAGTGGAACAGCTTTAAGAGGAGAGACAAAGCCTGACAACTTCCCAGAAAGCAGAAGACCTTCATTCAAAGCCCTAAGGTTAATCAAGCAGAAGGAGTAGGCACACCCCTTTTGATATTTTCATATGACTGACCTGATAGCTGGGCCATAGGATTTAATGAGATACGATGATAACAGCACACCTCTCAGGTTTGCATGGGAGTTTGATGGCCAGTAGAAAGAGACTAGTGTGATTGCTTTCCAAACAGGTAAACACGAAACCAGTAATTTTTCAAATGTCCAGATTTCAAAAATATAAGTTTTCAATTCCTAACAAAATATGGCCAAGATGAAGAGTCATCCCTTTTCACAGCTCATGGAGAAACATTTCATTTTACTGTTTCCCAGAATAGTAAATACTTTCTCTTTTAAGTTTATTTTGTTCATTTGTTTCTTCAAAGAAAATTTTCTTAGAAAGCAAATACAGAATTTTGTTCAAAACAAGAGCACAGCTTTTGCCTCATGCACCCATTCATCCTACAAAATCTTTTTCTATGAACAAACATCTACAGTAGAAAAGGTTTTGACCTGGCTTTCCTAATTCCTATGGTTGCATACATCTATACCATGACGGGATATGAAACGAATTAAATTCAGCACGTGTAACACTAGTGAAAGGCAATGAACTTTACATCAGGAAGGAACTGGATTCATGCTATATATACGAGGAAGCAAACAGCCTTCAAGTCTGAGTTTCATGAGACACAAGAGGTATGCACCTTTTTCATTATAATTGAATGTAAGTGCTTGTATGGTTTTTAACAACCAGTGATTGCTCTTGTGGTTTTATGGCCTGGTCGTATGCCCACTGAAATCAACAGAATGAACTGTGAAAGGCTTCTGAGCTTGCTTAAAAGCGCAGCTCAGTGACACAGAACAACTCAACTGCCTTATCAACAGAAAGGGTTTGGACAAAATGACAAAAAAAGAATTTTTTTAAAAAATTACTAAAGCAAATGTGATTGCTTACAGAGTTTAAAATTTTTAGATCTACATGGTTTATACTTTCCCATGCTCCTTTTCCCATCAATAATCCAACCATTCATCTTCTGTGAAATCTAAACCTTCTGTGCTTCATGTTTTATTCATCCTAAGGTGCTTAATTTATACCAAAGGACAGCAGAGGGGCTAAGAGTAGCCTGTGTAAGGGGAGATGCCTTTAAGGCTATTATTCATGCCCTTTGATCTCAAGTTTTCACTCAGGAAACTTTGGTTCTGTGGATAATTAGAGGCTGCCACTAACTTTTACTCTATAAATTACAACAAATCTGAATAAAGCCGAGTATCTCTGAGACTGTAGCCATGTTTCGATATCTACAATGCTCAGAACAATTATAAATACATTGTAAAATACCAAAATTAATTCAAGGCTAGTTATTTTATTTTAGTTCTATTTTTTAAATAATGTAATTGATAAATATTACCAAATCCAAAAGTATTTATGATTTTATTTTATACACCACTTAGACTAACACCTAACAAACCACAGTGTGATAGATGAAGAGTGATGCTAAACTTAAACTTTCCCATGGAAATATATGTTACGAACTGTACACAATCAATTATTTCAGACAAAGCCTATGCTGTTTCTTCTTCTCCTAAGACACTGGTACATATTTAGGTTTTCAGCTTGAAAGCCCATTTTGGCACCACTAATGAAATAAATTATGTTTCTTGTCTGATCTCCCACTGGGTGGCGTGTGGTACCTCATGTACGTTCATTTGTCACCCTCAAATAGAATAATACTTCCTGCAGGTTCCCAGAGCAGATAACTGCCCAAGTGGAAGTTAATTAAGTCATTGGTTCACTTTGCTCCAGAGGATGTTAAACCACTGATGCTAAATGAGATACTTACACTACCACACTGGAGACACATCCAATTAAAACACCAGAAGAATTCAAATGTATATAGAGCTGTCCTCACAGATTACACTGAAGAGGGAATATACAGTAAACCATTTAGAAGGAAATAGGGAACCAGAAAATAATTTTAAAGGCAAGAAACTGTCTTCCTTCAAAAATGTAGATAAAAAAAAAAGCCTTGTTCTTCTATTTCAAATTTAAGACTTGATGTTTCATTGTGTCATATTTCCACTAGTGATTTTTCATTTATCGATGGTAGATAATAACAGGATCCCTCTTTCTAACTGAAAACCCATCCAAGTCCAAGGAGTTAGTTTATTTCCTTAAATATAGCCTAAAGAAAATGTTTACAATCTCTTAACTACATAAGAAATGCTGTCAACAAAGTAATGGCATCCTTTTTTTTAAATTCTGGATTTTTTCTGTGGAAGGCAATACTTCTGTTGCTTCAACAGCTAAGGGAAAAAAAGTTTCACTTCTACAGAGGAGCATTAAATAGTAGCCATGTATCCCAGAGTGCTTTTCTAGGCAGAACACAAAGTTCACCAAGAGTTTTGGCTCTCTAATAACTGCGAGCACAAGGATTCTACCCATTACCAGTTTGATCAACTCCCATCACAACAACAAAACCAGACAGGCAATAAATGTTGACATTTTGCTTTATACTTTACTGTAATCTTTTTTCCTCCTGACAGTAAAACTAATGGAAGACTGGTGAATAGCTCAGAACAATAGAAATGAAAATCCTTCTGCTTCTGGGTTCCCAGTTCAAAATCATATTCCATTTCCAAATGGAAACTCAGCTTTGGTCTAGAGATGGCCTTCAGTGGCCCACTGGAATAAGTCTGGTGATGTTTATCAAGCCCTTGGGGGCATATTGCAAAATTTCAATAATAGGAAAAGAGTAGGTAGCTACATCTACATATAACGGAGGTTCTGTGAGGAACTATCAGTGCTATAGTATAAGGAGAAAGCTTTTTCCCAAAGACTACCAGATTGGCAAAAATCACACACAAACGCAAAGAAAAAGAAAAGCAAAATATCTGGCTGCATAATTTAATGTATTGACATAAAAGAATAATGGACCAATTGTGCTGCCTTTGGACAGGTTTCCTCCCACATTCATGAGAAATAAGGCAGGCTGGATCTAGGATTTTCTGTTTCTATAAGGGCCATATTCAGCCAACATTATTAATTTTGTGTTAGACCAACCCGATGAGTAGTTGTCCTGAAGTGCGTGGGGTCACAAACAGAACAAGGAGACGGCTACGATCAGGGTAAACCATCTCGCCTATAGTTGTACATAACATGAAAAAGCTCTTTTGTAGGGTATTGCGCATGAAAGCTTGTCTCGTTAAAAGGTGGGGTACATGGCCTTCCAATGCCAGGTTCTCCCTGCACAGAGAAAACTACTCCCCTGAGTAGAGGATACACACTCTGTGTATAGCCCTGCAGCAACAAACACATTCTAGGCCAAGAACAGTTTGGAGGCCATAAAGATGAGCAAGATTTAGGACCTGTTAGGCAGTTGTGCAGAGGGTAATACCTCCGGGTAATGCTTCCTCCAAGTGCAAGGAAGTAAAACAACTTAAAATTGTTCCCTGGGATTGGGAAGTGCCATATCACCTGAAATAAGAGCCTGTATCTGTTAAAGGTGACCCAGTTTAGAGACAAAGCTGGTGCACACTGAAAGCACTGGCCACCTTCCTTTTTCCTTATGGCATCAAACAAACAAAGCTATTCTTAAAAGTCCAGATTTTAATTTCTTTGGCTTTTTTTAAACTGAATAGCTAATGCGTAGCATGCAAATTGCAAACTCTGCAACAGAAGTTTAGCTGCTGTTCGATAAATTCTCCTCCACCTCGTGGGTTCGGTTCTGTTTCACCTGGAAACATAAATGTAGGTGGCTGGTGCAAATGCAGGTTTTGTCCCAAAATGGGTGAGGGAGTGGTGGACAGGAAGCTCAGCCAGCCAGCCCTAACGCCAGGATTTTCGATTTTAATTTTAGATTTAGCCCTGATGTCTCTGCAAATCTGTCTGTAGAATGTGCACAGGATTTCCTGCCTGTCTTTTCCCTGTAACCTGGAAACTCTTCCAGGTATTGACTGTATATTCCAAAGTGCAGTGCCTAACTCCATAGGACTGGTCAAAGCTGAAGCCTTCCTACCAGAAGTGTGATCGCAATGCAATGTGACTTCTCAAAAAGACTATAGTAAACACATTACTACATCTCTAAAAATGAAACGCACATTTATGTTCAGCGCCTCCAGACAGTTTCGAATTTTTTCCAAGAAGGGATGCATAGAGATTGTTATTATTACTTAATGGAAGGGCATTTATAGACATGAAGTGAAATGAAATTCAAACCAATAAGGGGAGGATATATATTTCTAAGGACAGTACATCCTTAACAAAGACCTCAGTGCTTTTATCCTCAGCACTAGGAGTTGAGGACTGCGCATAAGCTTTGATCAACCTTAATTAACTCAGGATTGGATCTGTGTCTGTGAATTGTTTATAGTATCTTGGCTGAAAGCAAGATGCTAACAAATATATTTAGGGGAAAAAAAATCCCTAAAACAGTTTGACTTGCTGGATTAATGTTATGCCAGTTAGGTTGAAAAAAAAAATTAAAAAAAATAGCCTTCAATGCATTGCTGTTCCTGTTATGAAAAAAGGAAATCCTTACAAATTAGGATTTATGACAGTGCTGCCCATACACAATATTTCTGTTGGAAAACTGGAGGAGAAGCCCTTGGTATTGCTCTGTGGCTGGGCTATGCCCTGCAGCTGTGCCTAGAGATGAGTGTCAAACACTGAGGCTCCAGTTGTTTTGAGAAGCCAGCTGGGGCGTCAGTGGGTGGTTTCCCAGCTGGCATCTTCTCATGACTTTTGGCCAAGAGTCCTTCTGGCTGGTCTGGCAGCTCAAGAGTTGAACGTGTGGCTGGGATAACATCATCTCACTGCTGTGCTCAGCTGACCTTCACAGTGTTTTTGTTTTGACTCATATTTGCTTGTAAGGAATTTGCTTTTTCTGTCATATAAATACACAGACAGATCCAAGCCAAATCCCAATTCCTTCACTTTGCAGGCTCCAAGCCTGGCCGCAAATCCTAGCCCTGGCTGGGACCTGCACCGCACAGCATTAGGCAAACACAGCGGCTGTGCGGCTTCACGTGCACCCAGCCCTGACGCCTCTGCGTGGAAACCCACCAGAGCAGAGCCACCTGCCCTGGTCCCTCTGCAGAAACACGCATGGGGCTCACGGACAGCTGACGAAGCAGAATGAGGCCAGCCAGACCCCCCTCCTCTTGACACCCAGCATAACCAACCATATCCCCTACACCACAACGGCTCCTGTAGCTTTTCCTATACACAATGCCACCGGTGCCCACTCACCCAGAAGGGACAGATCTGCTCTTGTGGGGAATTCACAGCTCCGTTCACAGACAAGGCACAGCACAGACTTGGAGGAAAGAGGCAGCTTTAGACAAACTGAGAGCAGGTACCAAGCGAGAAGAATGTGTAGGTTTCTGAAAGTGCTGATGCCAAAGCTGAGATTCATAGTAGTCACGGCCGTGTTTGTTCTTTCATTCCCATATGTTACTGCAGGCATCAGTGAAGTCAGAACAGTGTTACAGAAGTAAATCCAGAGAATACTGCTTTCATCAAGGCTTTTTGCACCTCTTAGACAGGAGCAATTCCAGTGACCGATCTTACCTGCCAGAACCAAGTCCTGAGATTAGCTTTGCTCAACGGTTTTGAAACTGTGGTTCCCCAAAGTGCTAGTAAATCATCCATATGTGGTCTCTGGTCTATTAAACAGCATGAGCTCATCAGCCCTAAATAGCTGAGCTAAACTCTGTGAGAAACTTTGAGAGCTGACAACAGACTTAGTACCAAACTGTGGGCGTCACTGTCCTCCACAATACTGTCATTAAAGCAGGCTGTGGGTGGAAGCTTGGAATCACCACTGCTGCAGAGAGAAAAGGCACACTACGGCAATATCTACATTAAAAGCTTGCCCTGGACCAGAGCTCTGGGCTCTGGCATGTTGAGCCCACCAGTTTGGATATGCCACAGAGACAGGCAGAGGTCACCCCAGCGGGCTGCAGGAGGTGATGTTCCCAGCTGCTGACACTTTTGCTTGTCTCTGAAAACGCTCCTGCTCCACTCCAGAGAGATGTCTGGTTTCAGACAGATCTTAGGATGTGGCAGGTTTGACTTTAAGCACTAATGGGCATCGGCTTGCCTCTGAGAGGAGGAGGCACTCAGCAGTGCTGCCCATAGCTGAAGGCGTGAGGTGGGTCGGGGTGGTCTCACCTGAGTGGGTCCTGTGCTGCTGCTGCTTCCCGAAAGCTTTGCCTGACCCTCAGAACCCTGGAAGATGTGAGCTATGGGGCTCCAGCATTCATCAAGGAAGTGAGATAGGACAGAATAATATGCTGTAGTCAAGACTGAAGATAAAGATATGAAAGAATGCATTGAATGCAGGGTGAATGTAAATAATTTTTAATAGAAAATTCATTTTTTTATTTGCTGCTAGAGTTTCAGACATAGCAATTATTGAAGTTTAACTTTACCCCCTGCCAATACAGTCCTTGGTTTAATGTAAGACATTTCCTCTTTTTCCTTTTTTTTTAATGTAACATTTTCATGGCCACACTTACTAAAAGAAATCAGATGTCTGAGAAAAACAAACAAACCAAAACAAATACTTCAAACTGTGCAAAGACAGGGAAAAAAAAACCAACAAAAAACCACAAGAGACTGAAAAATGATCATTTTAATGCTTTCAGTTGAAACACAATTTTGGAAAAAGGTTGCCTTTACAGGTAGTTGGAACACTTTCATTCAAAGACAATTTGGTCAATATATGCTAGCCTACTTAAAGTGATCCACAGAAGCATCTTAACATTGATGGTTTTTTTTAAATGATAAGGTTGCTGTGGTCACTTTCTGATGAGAGAAGAAAAATAAATAAAAAAAGAAAAACCACCCCTGAAAAGCAGACCCTTATGACAGGGAAACATGTTTTACAACTTTCCCAGCTCTGGGGGGATGGGGGATACTTCTGAAAGGTTTTTGCTTTTATGCTTATTTTTCCTTTTTCTGATGCACACCAAAACCAGTCTCAAGCTGTTTTCAGCAATTGGAGTTGTCCATTACATCTCTCTGATCATCTCCAGCTCATTATGATGTGACCTGTGGGCCTGTGTGGTGCTGTGCCCTGGAGTCCTACTGCTCCGAACATCCTAACTAGGGACTTGTTGGGACATGCAGGCTGGATGGGACCTGCAGCAATTTTCTTTTGTGGGAAACCCAGGGCACAGACAGTGGGACCGGAGGCGCCTGCTGTACCACACTGTCTCTCTCGCCAGGGAGTTGGGCTGCTCCCAAGTCTCTCTGTCTGAAATGTAAGCTCCATTTGCCATTTCCCCCCCAGCTTTATTTCAATTTGCATACACCTATGCTTGAAGAATAGATGTACTGTGCATAAATGTCCTAACTGGCATACAAACAAGGATGTTTATACATAAGCAAATTCATCCTTTGTTGGCTATTAGAGTCATTAGTCTCTTTCAAACACTTGAGTCATTCCATTCATGGAGCAGAAAGAGTACCACTGACCTCAGCGACCCATCACAGACAAACCAGTGAACAGCCAGTGATGGATACAGAAAACAAATTCTCACTTGAAAACCAAAAATAACATAATTAAAAAAAAATCCATGAGCTTAGATTTGTTTGCATAAACTCTTCAAAGAATACTAACTCACAGCTTAGTGAAGAAGTTCTTTTTAAAATAAATAAATAAATGAATGAGTAATAAAGATCGAGGCCTTAGTCTGAAGCTTACTGCAATCAAGGAAGTCACAGGAAGGAATCACTGTTTAGTGGGTTTGGGGAATGCTTCCTACTTTCAAGTGTGTTTGAAAAAAACATAATTTCCAGCCCTTCCAACTATACAAGGAGATGGACCATCTTTCAAAACACTTAGAGATACACAACCTCCAAAGGCAAGGCAAGTCAGTTTGAAGAGATATGTCAGCGCATGAAGGGAAAGGGGTTATGTGGGGAAATGAGGGAAAAATAAGACATTATTTTCTGTGTCCCTGCAGAGTGGGATGCAGGACAGAGAACATAAATTTAGGCCTGTGCTGCTGGGAACAGGAGAGGTGTCAGAAATCACACATTTTGCAGTGTGTTCCTCTACAAGAAAGTCCTTTGAGAGAAAAGCCTCTAACTGTGTGAGCAGAACCCATAAAATTTTACACCCACCCCCCCAAAAAAGGAAGAATCGAGAGTCCAAACCTGCCACAGAAACCTTGACCCTTCATTTAAATTTGTCTGCAATGCTTTTACAAGACATAACTTGAAAAAGGCTGCATGCTTGCAGTAAAAAAGTTACATCTATAACTTTTTCATTGTAGCAAGCTGTTTTTGCCAGTGCCAAGGTATTATTTTCTACACTCAAAACAGCATGTATGTATGGTTTTAAAATTCTGTACGGTAGTTTCATACCAAACTGTTCATTATTTATATAATTTTTCATGTCAAAATGCATTCTGCACGCCAGAAAAACTTGGTTATATCATATTTATATAATTTTGCATAAATTGTGTTTACTGCAGGTTTTTAAAAAGCCTTTCCCTTCCAACTACCAATCTGATTGAAAACAATTATGTGTCTGGCACAAGACACTGAACAATATTCAGCACAAATTACATTTCATTCTATTATTAATAGATGTGATATGTGAGAAATGAAGATGTATGGCTACTTGTTTCTGCTTATAATTACGGCAACGCCATTCCTCCTTTCCTTTTTTTTATATATGCTTTTTATAATCTTTGGGTTGGATATCTATGTGTTTGTGATCTCTTATCCAAAGGGCAAAATGACAATGAAAATAAGAGCAGCTATCCTGTTACAAGATTAATTTGGGAATGATAAATGAGTGTTTTTAGAATGAATTGCATAGGTTACCACTTAAACAGGTCTTGGCAGCAAACCAGCCCTTTTCTTCAACAGAAAGGGGTAAAAAAAATGTAGAGAATGTATAAATGAGTTGATTGCCCCAGGATGTCTCTCTCAAGAAGGATTAGAGAAACCTACTGGGGCATTTTCTATCCCCACAAAAGCACTATTTGTGCTACAAAAGTTCACCCCGATAATCATGTTACTACAGAGAAAAGGGGGGGGGGGGGGGGGAACAAAAAAGAGATTTTCTGCTCCTGTACAACCTCTTGTAAGACATTTGAAGTCATAGGTGCCACTGCGTCAGCTGTAAAAGCAAGCTCAGCCTATCCAAAGAGTGGGAGTGAGAACAAGCTCTCTCAAATACTCTTCAGCACAGGCAGGGAAAAGCAAACCATACATTTTCCTGCTAACGTCGAGAAAGTGCTGATAAATCAAAATCCACAGTCCAGGCACAACTTCATCGGGGCTGTGCAGGTTTTAACTGTACTCTACCATTAGGTGCAGACTATGGTTGGCCCAGCCTGTAAACTTTGCAAGAGGAAAAAAAAGTAGTATTTGAAGGGCAGCTCCCGGTCACGCACATTCCTGTTCTGAAAGCTGCTTCTTCCAATGGAGAGACAGGGATTTCCGAAATGCCCAATCGGTTATAAGTAAGACTCCAGCATGGCTTAAGGCCAGTCATGATGTACATTTGATGAGATGGGACATCTGTGTTTTGGTTTGGTCTCTTTACAATAAATTTATTGGCAGGAATAAGTCTAAAGCCTTGTCTGGGTATTATTCCTTCTATGTGACAAGACAACTGGAATAGCTCTGGTTGAGCCTTGTAATTTTTCTTCCTTTTGTTTTTATTTCCTTGTAAGATTTTCTTTCTATTCTTAACACCAGCATTTGATGAAGATGGAATATCTTCCTCACCTTGATAATTTCAGTTTTACTCTAACCTTTCTGCACTTTAAAAACTGCCATAGGTCTTCAGATCGAGAGCCCGTTTCCTATCTGTGGAAGACATCAGTAGACATTTATGGAAATAATATAAGAAAAATGGAAAGAATGAAGGGAACCATCCTCCCAGCATTGTGTAATCAGATCTTCTGAGTGTGCAGCTGGTGGGGCTCTCCTCCATATTTGCTTCTTGTTGTTTTTTTTAAACCCATTTTGACTTCCCTTATATGAATTTCTCAAAATCCAGTAGCAATGGGCTTCAGATTATACTTTTTTTGCAGTGCAGAAAGATATTTTGTTAAGAAAAAAAGAAAAAAAAAAAAAGGCAAGCCATATTACCTGGTAATTTTGTTGTTCTCTCTTAAATCCAAGGTTATGGGAAACGGTGAATAGCCTTTCACTTTTCCTGTACTCTTTTGTTTTTAAAGAGGTGCACTGGGCATAGCAAGAAAAGGCCAAACAGCAGAAAAAGGCAGAACAAGGGAAAGGGCAACTGCCAAAAGCACTATAAGAAAAAGCAAAGATGAGTGAAAGACTGATGATGGGCATATGCTTAGAACCAAATGAAGAGATTTTCCAATGGTGAGAGAACATGAAATGGGATCTAAATAACCTGAACATCAACACTGTCTTTACCAATAGTCTGTGTTCTGACTGGGTATTTTATTCATACTAGAGAGCTCTGTTCATGAAAATTCATACATCTACAAACAAGGAAAACAAAAAGCTCAAACCAACTAACCAAAGCAATCAGATGTTGATGCATAACAGGGGAGGAAAAAAAAAGAAAGAAAAAAAAAAAAGGAAAGATTCCCCCCTGGTCCCAGCTGTTCATATTTATATTCACTTGGCAAACACTTGAAAGAGCTTCTATCTGATCCATTCATGAATGTCTGGGGGGGAAAAATGGATCCTGGATAGATTCATACTGAGACACTGTTATAATTCATGGCAGTCACAACCATCTTGATGACATATTATGTTTCTGTTGTTCTGTATTTGAGCTGCACTATGAGTTTATGGGATGGAAAGGACAAGGATGTGACTTTCAAAAACTTTCTTTCAGGATGACCTGTGTGAAGGGTGGCCAATCAGTCCATGGTGCATACCAGAAGGCAGCAAGGACAGATACAGATGTTTTCTGAGTGGAAAAGTGGCATGCTCATGGCCAAGCCAGCTACTACAGGAATACTTTTTTAAAATATGAATGGAAACATGGCCTGTCTGCGGAGCACCGTGACCACCCTTCACGGACCAGTCTTTGGGTAGCAAAGTATGAGGCCAGCTATGCCGCTCCACTTGCCCCTGGCACAATATTTGCAAAAGATCAACTGGCTTGATTTTAAATATGAATCATCCAGAAGAGCTGGTGCTCAGAGCTCAGTCAAAATGTAAGAAATAACTACCCTAAGATCTGAAGAAAAAGTAAATTTGTCAAATTACAACTGTGAACTGTGATTCTGCCACTTATGTTTGAGTGTTGAAGACAGAAGTCAAACTTTTCGTTGTGTCACAAATCGTCATTGACAAGAGAGAAACCTGGTGATGTGCAAAGCCCCCTGGCCCATATGCTATCACACGATTTATAGCCTGACTTTAAGACAAAGAGTATTTGGATTATAGGCACTTCTTGGAGATGGTGGGAGAAAAAAAATAATCATGAATTCTAATTGCATTTTGCATTTCAGAGAGTAAGACAACCTCATCCAAAGCCCAGTTAAGCAAAATATTATATTCTACTTGTTTTCACTGAACACTGAGACCCAGGGTCTTCAGAGACTTGGATGTTACACACATCAGGCAAGATACAATGCCTGCCCCAAACAGTTTGCAATATAAAGCTCTGAAGCATTAGTGCCTACTCACACTTTTTTAGGCCTACAGATATCAATGCAAATAGTTATTTATGCCTGAAAGCTGAAGATATTACCAGCATTTGGAAGCAGAAAAGACAAACAAAAGAATAACAACCATTCAGAGTTTTTAAGTATTTAAACAGAATTATCATTACATTTGGTCACGCAAAATCCTTTTTCATATATGTTTCACTTCAGATGCAGGTGTTGATACTGTCGAGTTCTCCGATTTTGTTTTCATAGAATCATAGAATTATTTGGATTGGAAGGAACCTTCAAAGATAATTCAGTCCAACCTCCAAAAGAGGGAATTTTAAAGAGGATATAAACCCATGGATACACAGGACATGCAGGGACATGAACAGTACGCCACATTGCTTAATGCATTATAGCTCCAATATCCATACAGTTTTGGGTAGATAGATAGAAAGACAGACCAGGCATCAAAGGGCATGCACATATGGAGACACTACATATTTCCAGTGCCAATATTTGATACAGTTAGGTTGGTCCGCACTGTTAGTTACAAGTTGCTCTGTTCAAAAGATCAAAAACTATGAAATCAAAAAATACTCAAGAAGTCCTGTTAAAAACATTGCAAATGTTTTCCTGATTTTGTGTTTGGTTTTTATACTTCATGCTGCAGAAAGAAGCATGTGTTGTTGCCCATTCAAAGCAATTTCCTTTTCTTTGTTTGTTTGTTTTTTCTTTTTTAATAACTTTTCTTCCTGTTATAATGCTACTTCTGACAGCTGATACCAAGGCACCTCAGTCACCAGAAAACAAGTGGTTCTGATTTTTCTTCATTGTTAGCTAGATCTTTGTGGTTTTCCTGCCCTCATTGTTAAAGTTGGTTCAAAAGCAGCCCAAGGTAAAAATTCAAAGGCTCCTTTTACATTCCTCCACTTTTTTCTCCTGTCTCAGTAAAAATTTTTAGTCCAGGTCTGTAGGGACAGAAAACACATTGTGGTCATCTCTGAGCACTTCAAGAGACACATGAGACATATGTGAACTATCAGTCAAGGAGAAGGAGGGAATCCTCAGCTCTTCTGAAGACTATGAACTTGCCCACTGATCACAGCGAAGTACACTGCTGTATTTAAGAAGCAATGGTTGCAAAGGGCACATGCATCCTATTGCACAGGCACGGGCTATGACACTTGCTTTTGGACTCCAACCACTCAGCGGTTATTCTTGCCTTCGTCACCTTGAAGCTGAATTATTGCTCAGCCCTCCGTCTCTGACTGTGCCTATAAAGCACTCTGAATCTGCTGCTAATGCAGCGTTACAAGAAATATTTAATGTAGAAACAGCTTTGTCTTTGATATTCACTAAGTACAAACTGCTGCATTCCAGGCTAAACTTTTATATGACATTTTTGACCTTAGGTAATGCAGATTGTTGGAGAAGCCCAGCCATTTCTGCAGTGCTCTCTGGTGAGAAACAGAAGGAGGTATTCAGCTTTAAAATAAATAAACATACTGTCATATGTAATGTGTGTCAATGGCTCTGTTATTGAAGCTCAAAAAGCCATAATTCACAAGTACTGTCATTAACAGGTTTCACTGATTAAACAAGAACTCTGAAAATCAGGATGTTATATAAACAGAGTGGCCGCTGTACAGTGCAAACATTTGAAAACAGAGATATTGTCCATTGAACTTTGGAAGAATATGACTTTGAAGTTATCACTTGAAGAAAGCACTTCTATTTTTACTTGGACCATCACTGGACTTGGGCAGCAAGAGCCTAATCTGGTGTCTATCCAGCGTTTCCTCTCAGCACAGCATTTTGGCTGAGTCTTGTTTTTACAACCCCTTTCACTAACCTTGCTCAAGGTACTTGGAGATCCCTGTGAAGTTAGACGGTGGGGAGTCCAAAAACCTCCCTTTCAGCTGCATCACGTGTAAGACCTCTACCCCATGCCAGAGCTGAATACGCAAACTCCAAATTTGTGAAAAAATTTGTGCCACCAGCTCAGTGATGCTAACAATGACAGGGCAATCATTTTACTCAGCTTGTTGCAATCACCTGGAAGTAAACAAATTTGCTGACACTGTTTTTGGCTTAGATGACTAGATTAGACAGAAAAGCATGGGTGTTTCTAACAGGGTTTGGGTGGATCAGGCAGCCATTCAAAACTAGGGACTGGAATTCTCCACAGGAAAAGAAAGAAAACCCAAACCCCAGAGTATTTAATTAGCACGAAACGCATACTTTTTTTACTCAATAAAGAGATCCAGATTTGCAGACTTAAGTGGCTTGATTTTCTTTAATTTGCGTTTATTAGACACTGATGGAAATCCATTGCTTGGTGAGGTGACTTGGGCTTTTTAAGGTATGCTGGGAATACCACCACTGTAATTGCTGCTATGGGTTTATATAGCCTGCTCTAATGCCTATTACACTTACGAATTTGCTTCCCAGCCTGCAGAACACACACATGTTTAGTGTCAGTATATTGAGAAAACATGTAGATACAGAGGGAAAAAAGCTATCAAAAAGGCCGTTAAGAGTGAATAAAAATTACCAGCAAGATCTTAGCAGAAGCAAATCTACTTCGGACAAGACCTCGTAGAGTGAGAGTACTAAGAAACTTATATTATTGGACCAACAGTTTGGGGTTTTTTTCCAGCATCTGGTTGTCACTTGAACTACAATGCAGCTCCAATTATATTTTATAGGGAGCAATTTCATTTTTATAGTTTAAGAATCCTTTGGAATTGGTCTGTGAAAGGAAATAAAAAAAAAAAAAAAAGAAGAAAAAGAAAAGGATCGGCTGGCTTCAGAGCATCTGAACGGAGAGTGAGATCAGAAGGCGTAACCCAGACTGGCTGTTTATAGTGCCTGCTACCGAAACTGTTAATTCAAAGCAGTTCCCTGAAAATATCTATCAGTCTTATCCTCCCTGCCCATGTAAGGGGAAAGAATGAAATCCCAACGAATTATTGGGGAGCAGTCCAAAAGTCTCATCTCTCCTGTCTGCACAAGCTAGCGTGTATCAGGAATAAATACCTCAAATGACAAAATGACTCTTTCTTCTTTTTCCTTGCTAAATAAGTCCTCCCTCCTGGTGCTAGAATCAAGGACAAAAATACGGTCCCTTATCCTGAGTGCAGCATCCCGCTCCGATCTCATGTTTACAGGAGATTGATGTCCAGCTCATACAAAGCACGAAAATTAGTGACACTCAGTCTCACTGTTCACTGAGAGTAACCTGGTTTATCAGCATCAGACACCTAACAGACAGCGAAAGACTGGAACATTTCTTCTTTTTGAGACCTGAGTACAAAACCCATGTGCTCTTCTCAGAGATACTCCTTGCCTCAAGAAATGAGTCCTGCTGGTAACCTTACCCTGTGCAACAGCATTTCCTAGGGAGTCCTGTTCCGAACTAAGTTGATTTTGTACAGTATAGCAATTCACAGCGGCCTTTTACTTGGACAAGGCAGCTGCTGGAAGATGGGTTGAGCAGGAGGAGGTGCATCAGTGGAAGGAAACTTGCAGGGTGGTTCAGTAGCTCTTTTCTCTGCTGCCAGCAGTGGGATGGTGACAGTAAGTTACAGTCTGAAGATCACTAAACACCACTGACCCCCGCCAGGCTAAATTACCTTCCAGGCTAGCTTTCAGTCACATTCAAGCTACTATAATTTATATTTTAGGCATGCACAAGGAAAAAAGACTGATCGAAATGTGATATAAAGGTATTGTACCAGATGTGATTAAACAAGCTGCTGAATCTGAGCTTGTGCAGGTTTTCTGGCACAGGTGTAGCTTCACACATGCTTTGGATATCCTGCTTTTAGAGACCAAAGGAATAAAAGCCTCCTATGTGTTACACTGATATTACACAAGAGCAAGGAACTTGCTATGGTGATCATTATGTGATGGAAGTATTACCTGTTTCTGTTCTGGTATCTAGTTGTCTGCTCACTGATAAAATAGTTTCTGTACTGTCATGTTTATGTCCTTCTTGTGTCTAAGGAGCCAGTATTAGAGGATACATAAATCACATCATGGTCCAGTAGTCCATTCATTTGGGAGAAGGAAAGGAAATTTATTTAATTAAGCAAGTGGCACACTACGCTGCTGTTACATGGTCGGCTGGCATTTTGATATTAACTATTCAGATTCATATGCTCCTGAATTGTAACAAACCCCACATTTCCACTAAGCCTTCATGCTATCTTTTCTCTGACAAGTCAGAAAAAATTAGACTCTTTTAACATATAAGCCATGACAGGTGCCTGTCTTGCCCTCTACCCATTCAGAATCTCAGTCAAACCAGTGCCCTTTTACATGGCTTTACCTGTATTTTCATCTATAGCTTCAGGATTCTCAAAGCAGCTGCTCACAAATGATAAGCTGTGTTCTAATAGCACACTGCAACTTCGGAGTGCTAAATGAAGAAAAGCCCCATTGCATCTGACATATTTCCATTGCTTTAAATCTGGAGCAAGACAAACCAAAATATGTTCCTTCATGCACTGGCTGTGGTTAATTATCAAAGATGCACTGATATTTGTGTAAGAATATTATTTAGTTGTTACCATTTACAGTAATGTTTTGAGAAGTAAGAGCCTGATTCATCCCTGTGCAACCCCACTTCCATTACTGGGAATCTATTAAATCTTTTTTTGTGTTTGAACATTTTGGCTCTGTTGACAAGCTGTTGTCATTGCTTTCTCTGCATAAAAAAAGTTTTGGGTTTTTGGTTGTGGTTTTTGGTTTGTTTTTTATGTTTTTTTTTTTTGTTTTTTTTTTTGTTCCCCACCCCCCCCACCCTCCAACAGAAGATATGCCACATAATTGCAAGCTCTTTTACAAATTGTAAACGCAGTGTTCTCCTCCTATCCTATTCCCTGCTGGTTTTGTCCTTAAGCCTCACAACAAGCTCGAACAAGATAAACACTTCACAGGAATACAGAGGCCTCTTTGAAAGAGTCACCCTGCATTTGGAGGTGTGACCCAGGATCACAGAAATACTTCACCATTAACTTTGCAAAGATTCACATTTATACAGGAGCTATTTCAGTAACACTCCTTTAGGGTACAGAACCATTTTGCAAGCATCTTACATAATGATAAAATTAGGCATGCAATCTTTCATTTGGATTACCTATAGAAGCACTTGTGGCCTTTCAGACAGACAAGTTTCAATAAACCCTATGTCAATGCTTGCTTATAGAATTTGAACTTTTTTCCCTGTTCTTCCTTTAAAGACACCGCCTTTCTAGGACCCTTTGATGTTTTTTGGGGTTTTTTTTCCTTAACAACAATGAACTCACAGGGAATTCCATAAAGACCCCATTTACACCCATAACAGAGCAGTGTTCACACCGTAAGCGAAAGCTGTTTATGCTGCTACCTTCCATTTTCGAGGAACAGAAAACACAAAACTAGTGAAGTGCAGATCTCACCCCATCACATGATGTAGGTCACTGGAAGGCCAAGTTTGACAATTCAGCTGCAATACAACCTTGAATGGAGTAGGAGTCAATTCCCCATCTTGCAACTGAAACCTTGGAATGGGCCAGATCTGCATTCCCCATTGGACCGCTTTTCCACACAGCCTTGCCTTTTCCTGCCAAGTCACTAAGCAGAAAGAACTAAGGCACAACTTTTACAGTCACATCTCCAGCACAGCGTAAGCCCTGTCTTGCAAAACAGCTTGCAAAGTGATGACAACGCCGCAAAGATCAGACACTGAATGGGGGCTGTGTCGAGAACTGGGAAGAAACTGATAGTGTTTAAAGCAGTGACACTCCCTGAAAGATTTAGGTGAAGAAGTTTGGCATGGATTTAAACAGACAGATGTATTTTGTAAAGAGTCAGGGAACCTTTTTCCTACAGTACCTTTTTTGTCAGTGAGGGTTAAAGCAAACAGTCCTCCAGCATCCCACTGTGTAATTGCTTCCATTTTGTTTAGGCAGTTTAACCTCACTTTAACCCCTCTGACTACTGTTCAAGACAAAACAAAATGACTTTGATGATCTTCGACCAGCAATAATAATAAACTCTTCTGGTGTTGTAAACTTCTTTGTGCGAAGGACAGGGAGAGCGATTACTCCTCCAAACTGTTTGCGCTGTGTGATTGATAATGACCCGCTGCAATTCCCCTGGCTTTTCCCTGTGTACTGGGGTCCAGGGGGTTGGATCCGCTGGCACTTGGGAGGAGCACGCCTCAAGGCACGGGCAGGGTTCAAAGGCACAGTGAAGAATGACTTTCCACAGACAAGTTCTGGGGGCAGAGCCTTCTGAAACCTGCAGTCTCCTTGCTCATGTAACAAGGTGGAAGTTAGAGCCTCAGCTTGCATAAATAACTTCAGTGAAGACATATTAGTTTTATTGCCAAGGTATATCAGTTTTATTAAAGCTTGATCTGGAGTACTGTTAGCTGTTCAAAGGTAAAGTCGTCCACTTCAAATTATCTCATCACTTTTGTCTGCTGACAGATCCAAGGCATCTCCAGACCACTCAAACTCTATCACCACTCAAAGCATCCATACCTGCAATTCCAGCATAACAGCATGCTCTGCAATTACCACAAAGTGCAGGAGTCTAGAGAAAGACGTGCTGTGGCAAGAGGAGTCTTTTAAAAACATGCAGAGTAGACACAAATGTGGAGTTAAATTGAACTGATTTGCATTCATAAATGAGGTAGGGTGAATGCAATTATGTTGTGGCCATGGACTAAGGGTCAAATGTCATGATTTTTAATTATAAACACACTACGTGCCAAACAGCAATGATGTACAGATCTGGAAGGCCATCCATTTAGTAAAATTTTAAAATCCTTAAACTGCCCACAGACGTATGTGCACAGTAGTGGGGAGAGAGCAGGAGTGAGGGAGTCCCCTCTACTTACAGTCCATGTTTCGTCAAGTTTGCTGTGTTTGGAAACATACTATTAGCTCTATTGTATGATGAAAATGAAGTTTCCAAAGTAAATTCCCATTAAGTTAATGTTAGTGCTACAGATGACCCAAATTCTTCTTTCAAACATATTTCAAAACCAGAAGCAAGCAGGTTTATTTTCAAGGCTTCTGCCTTTCTGAGTCCTTGGCTGCTGCTGCAGCCACTGCTTTCAGATATGAGTGGTCGTAAGTTATGAGATGAAAGAAGCATGCAAGAATTTTTCATAGGCTATAGTATTAATCATAAAAAAAAAAAAAAAGCTACACATCTATCTAACCTGGCCCCTTATTTAGTTATTAGGGGTATCCAGTAGGCAGGCATACCAACAAATAAGCCATTCAAAGTAATATGGAAAACTGCTCCTACCCCCACTGCCGATGGATCCACTTTGCCCCTACCATACCGCCGAGTGGCTGGTTCTGGGATCAGTCTACACTGGGCTAAATTATGTTAGTTTGTGGGGCTTTAACTCTGCACAGCTGCTTCAGCTGAATCCTAGGTGGACTGAAGTTAACTCCTAAAAACATTATCAGAGACAGAAGACTCATTAAACAAAGCAGAGTTTGGTTTTGGTAGTTTTTTGTTGGTTTTTTGGTGTTTTTTTTTTTTTTCATTCAAGGAAACTCTAGAAATGTCCATGCCTGGTTTCAGGCTTATATTTTCTTACTTATTTTGGGGTTACAGGACTTTAAAAAGATAAAGAGTCTGAAATTTATACAGTGGATGTTCCTCAGCAACTAGGACTTCACCAGCTCATATAAAAAACTAGAGAAAAAAAAATTAAACTGCCAACGTATACGGCAAAATCATGACCATACCTGAAGTATGTAATCCCAGCACAAGAGGAATCCTAGACCAATCTTTTGAGTGCATCTATGTACTCTGTTTATTGGGACAGGCTATTCCCTAAACTTTTGCCTTCTGTGTGTATCCAGCAAGTTATGCATTTTGAAATCAGGCTTATGCCTGGGGACAGCCCTGCCATCTTTTGAGGACAGAGTAAGGTCTAATAAGTATTTCACTGAAAAGTGAGATCAACAAATTATTTGAATTAGTGCTTCCACAGCTGTAACATTCTTTATCTGCAGCTCAGACAGGTACATAATTCTTCCCTGTCTTTGAAAACCATCAAAGGTTTTCACTTTTAGCATTTGCCTTAAAACTGTAGTCCTCATTGATCACTACAAACAAAGGTAAAAGCAACAGCATGCTAAAGAGGGAAAGATATGCTGACTGTGATATTAATTCACAGCGGCAAAGGTCACCAGTACCCTGGAAATCCACCTCAGGAGGAAGACTCCTCAGCAGAATTGGTTTCAGTGTTCTTTTTGCAATATCAGATATATTAAACATAGTACTTCTACGATCCAGATCTGGCACTATACTGAAGTGACTTCAGAAAGGTCATATTTCAGGTGTGGAGGAGACTTCTGTAATTTGGCCATCTTTGTGATGATTTCTCACACTGCCTCACACATGTGTCATAAGACTCTCTGATAAAGTTTTCATACAGGTGGAAAAGATGTTTTCAAGCAAATTCCTTCCACAATCTGAACATCTATTTAAATGCAAGCAGATTTTTTTTCCTCCCAAAAAAACACCTAACAAATTAAAACATCTGCTTCAAGGGAATCACAAGTTTATTGCTGTCATAACAAGCTGACATTTGACATGCTGTACTTTGCTGAATTAAAGCCACAGTACACTGTACTCCAGAGAAGCAATGATGGGTTATAGTTTGCTGTAACATCTGCAGAGTACAAAACACATGTTTGCTCTCAAGTTCAAAGAGCTCTTGGAACTATATTCCCTGAAAACTCAAACTGGAAGATGGCATATGGTTAGCTCCTCTCTTTGTTTTATTTATAAAGTTGTTTGTGAGATATAAATACACTTAATTCTGAAACCTAGAAATCTGCCTCTGAACAGAAACACCAGCAAGCCAGGCCAAGCAAAAGATCCTTCCTACAATATGCTCAGCATAAAAAACCCCACAAGTGTGTTGGGGAAAAGAGGAGAGCGAGCATTAGATAAGCACCTCCTGAAGTGCTCTCCCAAGTAGGACTCTGCTGATGGACCAAGGAAGAATTTAATGTTTTGCTCTGTCAGTGGCTTAAGTGGATGACCTGCTTTGCAGCTTAGTTCCTCAGTGCTTCAGTTTCCTGTTTGCAAAACGGAGACCATAGCAACTGTCTGCCACAAATTGTGCTCTGGATTTGTTATGGAAGTTGTCAGGTCCTGTAGTACCTCATGAATGGAGGCCATGTAAACATGGAGACAGAGGGATGGAGCTAAAAACATAAAGAGGGCAACCTACCTTTTTTCTTTCTTTGCATGTAATATTTCTCAGAGCACTGGTATCCCAGATGTAAACAGCAGGATAGAAGAATAGAAAGATTTAACTAGATACTTCTCACTCTGGTACCTCCATACTCTTTCATGAACCAAGGAGTAATGAAGGAATATCACTTGCCAGCCACATCTGCTGTTAACCCCCAGCAGCTAGTAGTCAAGTTGTCCTAAATCGCCTAAGTATTTCTAACAGAAAAACCTAAAGGAAGTAATAAATGTCAAGTATACATCAAAAATGGGCAAAGTTTTGCTTTGTTTGGTTTTGGTGCTTTTTTTGTTTGGGTGTTTTGTTGGTTTTTTTTGTTTGGTTGGTTGTTTTTTTTTTTTTTGTCATAAGGCTGTGCTAGAATTCTTTGAAATTTTTACTTTTCACTAAACTTGCTTTACAGAACTTACTTTTACAGAAAGTTTGCTTCTCAGTCCCTATGCAGTTCAACACTATTATATATTGTTGTAATGCACTATCTGGTTAAAGGCTTACATATTTGACCCAGAGATTACTTAAGTAGGGTCTCCATAATGGGAGAAGAGAACTTCATCAAGGATTTCTGGAAATATTACATTCTAAATTCCTGTAATTTTCTTTTGGTCAATATTATGAATTTACACAACAACTTTACGAAGGGACTGGTATAACCTTGTGACATTTATGTTCTTGGCAAAGTACATGCACAGTCAATTACACCCTGCTCTGTGGTCATACATTTTTGCAAAAGTATGTGGCACCTGAATGAGAAGAGCAATCCCTTCAAGGGATGATTGGAGGCCTTCTGCTGTGATTTAAAACACTTAAGTGTTTTGGTTTGCACTAAGCAGTTACATCAGCTGTGTATGCATTGACTCATTTTAAACAAAACAGAAAAGCAGGAGGGAACAACTAAATTAAAAAAAAAGGGGGAAAAAATAGTGCTAAAAAAGGCATTAATTTAGCAGTCTGATGCTGAATCAGAACTCACAGTAGCTCTGTCTCCTCTAACCAGCTCTGGAAATACTTGAAGGACTGGCAAACCCGAAAAGAATAATATGGTAGTGACAGCATGTTACATGGAAAACAGAGCATAGACAAAAGCAAACAGGTTGACAAAGCACAAGGAAGATTTATGTTCGCATTGTGGATACAACATTTTGACGGTACCCGTTGCGCCTTTTCTTTGCAACTGCAGGCAGCATTGCATGCTGTGTTGTGACTTGGCTGACATGGCAGGAACAGCAACTACTTTAACACTGATGCAAGATAAGGGGAGCAGCTGCTCCCATCTAGACCCAAAGATACATTCCTTTCTCCCTTCCTTTCAAAAGTCACTCTCTACCCCTGTTCTGTCAACACTCCCCTACTAAGGGTCAGGGAAGAATTTATTCCACCTCTTTTATCACATACATTCATATGTAGCACTTCATTTACTGAGGTATTTTTTGGGGGAGATGATAACTCTTAACTCCTAAAGGTTTGGAAAACTGGGTCTTCTGATCATAAGCTCTGGCTCCTAAAGGTCAGATGCTGCTTGCTTAGTTATGTCAATTTTATTACAGTCACCTCACTTTCCATGTACAATGGGCATTTGATGATTGATGTTTCATAATGGGACATTCCTACTGAACTCTTTAAGAAATTCTTTCCCTCCATTCAAGAGTTCAAAGGGAAGAGAAAAATTGAAACAGCAATTGCATGAGATTTATGTACTGTACACTGAGAAGCCAAATGCTCTCCTGTTGAACAGTTATCTAACAGCAATTGGGAACAGCACATGGAAGCAGACTTCAGGTATTCTTGACTTGAAATCACAGTCCATTTTTACAAAACATTGGAAGATAAGGGGAATCCAAAAACCAGAACATAGAATCTTCTGGTTAGAAACATCAACAAATTATGCTATTTAAAGCAATACCAAAGCAAAATATATTTATATCTACAAAGGAGTTTATTTTTTTAGTGCCTTAAATATGTAGTTCATGAGAAATTATTTCCATTTTCTACCCATTGGATTTTAGGTTAAAGTTGTAATTTCTTTCCATCTGGACATGGCTGCTAAGAACTGCATTCACAAAGCCAGCTTTTCTACACCATTTCTGAAAATGGTAAAAATTAGTATAATTAAATTATATATTCAGTAGAACAGACATCATTATAATCTCATCTGACTGACTGTATTTTCTGCTATAAAAGCAAATTTATGAAAAGAACGGAACTAGTTGACAGTTTTGCCAAAGTAAGAACAGAAAAAAAGTCATCCCACTGAGTCATTCTCTGGAAATTTAGTTATTTTTATTACTGTTAATATGGTTTTGTATTTTCCCTTCTCTTTAAAGAAGAGCTAGACGTGAGAGTGTGATTTTCAGACCACCAATGCTTCAATGTTATTATAAGTCATATCTTTGAAGATTTTGGAGGAGCCTCACAAGTGAAGTCTGATCCAGTGTATTCTTTATTTATGTGCATGTAAATCTAGAGGGTTTTTGCTACACATGGTAAAAGTTTTGTCAGTGCCATCCCACCCACCCTCATGAAATGGTCCATTATTTTTCAACACAACTTATTGTAATGTCTGCAATATTTGAAATTACTAGTTTTGAACCATACATAGAGGGACCATGCTTTATATGGTCTCATTCCATGTATTCCATAAACACTTTAGCAATGTGAATTTCATTTCCAGGACAAGTGCTGCCACTTAGTTGCAAGCAAGCTACTTAATTCCCAAACATTTCAAAACACCTAGCAAAAAGTTGAATGAGAAACTGCTTAAAAATACTTCTTTAAAGAGGAAAAAAGTATCTGTGCATTTTGATCATTTAAGAATACACAAAATTTAGATGTTTATAACTTTTCAAAACTTAGTCATGTGCCTCCAAAATTAATCTCCATGGAAAGCAGGAAGGTAAGAAGGAGTTTTAGGGTACGATTGCAGTGAAAAATAAAACAGAAAAAAACATATTTTAAAGATATGATAATAGTTATATATCTGTTAAAGCAAGTTACAAAGGTCTAGAAACCCCGTTATAGTCTGCCTAGGCTCTTGACACCATTATCATCACAGTAACATAGTCTCTTTCAAAAGAGCATCAGGAATATGAGTGACACCTGTCATGGGTGACTTCTCTCTCACCTTCTCAGAACTATCTGTGCTGTGTTGTGTTTTCCTTTGGTAGAGATTTCAATGCCCACACTGTTCAAAACCTGTGGAAGGAGGCAGGTAGAAGTAGCACCGCTAGAAGGAATAGAAAGCAGTGAGATTTGTCATGGTTAGGGGTGGGGGGACAGAATTTTACACCCTGAGATTAATCTAGAAGAGCTCAGCTTCCTGACTCCATAAAAGATGGTATCTGACAGCAATAGGCAAAAAGCAAGATTACCTATCCCTCCTGCAAAAGAAAAATATTCTCAGTTCAAGCTATGTCCCTAATATAAGAGGATGAACCTGTGCAATCCTCTTTTAAGAGAGTTGGCTGATCTAAAAACACCCCATGACTTCAAGTTACTCCATCTTCTTAAGAACTCCCATCCCTCAAAACCCTTTCCTGTGTATATCCAACTATGACACTACCAATCTGAAAACATTTACTAAATAATACCAAGTAAATATCCAACAATTTTATACACTAATTTGTTAAGACTGGAAGTCCTTATTTCCTTCGGGGTCTAGTGATTTAAAGGGCAGATTTCAAGAAACTCCACTCATAAAATTATGTTTCAGTTTTAGCTCCTTCTCTTTAGCAATTTGTTCTTGATAGTGTCCACTTGTTGATGGAATAACAGAAAAAACCCACCATTTAATGGAACTGTTCATTGTCTTAAGAGAATATGTAAAATATGAAGTCAAGGTGAGTACTTTATTCTCTGTCCCTTAAAAACTTGTTTTGAGTAAGAAGCATCATGTTCTCAACCACTGAACATTCACATTTTCAAGACTAACAAGAACTTCAGACATGTCTTTCATGTAACCTTTATTATTTAAAAAAGCAAAAAGCAAGATTTAGAAAAAGGAAAGAAAAAGATACAAACCAGAACTGACAGTGCCCTTTCCTACCACAGAATGATTTCTGCCATGTTATGCTGACCTTGGTCACAGCAAAAAATGTCTCAGAAACACAAGAGCTATTAGCAAAGAAAACTTGTCTTTGACTGAATCAATGAACCCCCCAAGACTGTCTCTCCTTTATTTGTGTATGTGTCGTTGTTTGAGTTTCTAAAGCTTGTTCATCCTATAAGGACTGAATTCTTCTGTAAGGATTGATGCTGTATACCAGATTTCCTCTACTCATCATGAAAACACTGACATACTATTGTCACAAACATAAAAAGAACCTACTCAATCCAACCAGCATTGAATTCCCCACCAATTAATTTTGGGTGGGTCTCGTGGTTAGAACAAAAAAATCAAGAGTCAAGCAGATGCTGAGGCTGAGTTTGAATTGAGGCATTGAGTCACTGGGTGACCTCTCGGACAGTCTCTTGACCTCCGCGTGCCTCAGCAACCCGGCAGCGTCACTGGGGAAAGGCAAGACCTTGCTGAACGCCAGATGCTGTGCCCAAGCCTTTCAGGCTAAGCTACAAAACAGCAAACTAAGCATGCTAACACAGAAACATTTCATAAATTATTCACCTGTCCCCTTTGACTTCTTCCTCAAAGGCTGGGAATGACCAGGAAGTCAGTGAGGACCAAGAGTGATTTCATTTCTTCTTGCTGAGTGGACTCCACTCACCCTGTATCTGAACATCAGAACAGGATTGCCAAAAATCCTAACTGCCTTTAAAAAAAAAAAAAAAACCAAACACCAACACCACCAGTGTTGGCAAGATAGAAAGTACAGGCAGAAACACCGGTGTGCCCGCTCAGCACAACTGTACCCAGGCTGCTGCAGAAGTTTCCATGGTGTACATGCCAGACTGCTGCCAAGCTGAGCATGCCTAGCTGGAAAGGAAGGGAAAGGCAGCAAGATGCAGCAGTGGAAGACAAACAGGGCTTGCTGCTGTTTTCTAAGACACTGTTCTGCACAGGCAGTCATCTCCTCTCTGAAAACACCAGGTATCTCTTGCTCTATGTCAGCATTATTGGCTCCACACACCTTCATTGACAGCTGTGCGTGCCACCCAGTCAGACTACCCCCAAGGAAACAGCTATCCCACTGTAAAGTATTTCTGTCTGCCTGCCCCCCAGTTCTTAGCTGTCACCCTACTACGAGCCACTGCCACTAGAACAGGGTGAACAAGCACTTTACATCCACTTTAGAGCAAAATCACTCAGGTCAGTTTAAGCAGGACTGCCTTATCAAGCAAAAGCTACCTATTGGATTAAACTAGATTAGTCAGTTTAGATAAGTTATTTTCACATTTTACACCATTATGTTAATGAAAAGAATAATGTAAGCAATAAGGAGCAGGCTTTCCCACAGAAACAGGACTCCCCAACTGGGTGTTCTGATTTCTAGATATGGATACCTACAGATCATGTCCCTCTGTTCCTGCATTGTTGGTCATAAATCGTCTCAGATTTAACAGGATAGATGAAAAATTCCTTCACCCAGAACATCTCACAAAAACTAGTGACTGAAGACACTGTACTGTGGTGTGAAGACAAGGAGTCCTGTCTTTCCTGAAGCAATACTGTAACCATGAGGTAATTACATCAAAAGGTATGCCAATACTGCCCTAAATTAATTTAGTGCAACTTAAGTTACATGTGCTTGATCTAAGGGTGTCTAACAAGTCAAGTCCGTGGGGATACTTCATTTAGGGCATGCACTTTCTGAATCCCCAGTAGTCTTAGTTCAGATGAGCAAAGGCAAGAAAGTTAATGAAAATGCTCAATAGCACAACTAATCTCCTTCTTAAACTTTTTCTAAAACTTCTAAGTGCTTAGAAGTTTTACTGTACAGCCACTTCTCTTTTAACATAACACATTCTTCCCAAGCAAGTTTTGTGTGTTTAGAAAACACTGGGGAAGAACACAGTCGCAGAAAACAAAACTGAAAACACATTCATCATGTGGAAATCTCTCCATAACAGCGAGACTCGCATTTTATTTGCTAGGCACCTAACAGTGCACAATAAAATTGAAACCAAGTCTGATGCTTCTCTCAATAGCAGGGAAATGTCCCTATGGTTTCACTCGGATCAGAATTAAATACGAGTTTTAACTGAATACATTTTTCCTTCTGTCTTTAACTTCTTCACCACCCTGTATCACAAATAGCAACAACTGAAAAAGATTCCTTCAAGTAATTATAAATATCAAAAATGTGCTAGGCCATTCTATGTAAGTGCAGCTTACACTCAATGCAATGCATTTAGCAACGTCCTTGAGTTACCTGCATTTTGGATGTAACCTAAAACCACAGCTCTTGGCCACTTTTATAGCTGTGAATGGTCCCCTGGCTCCTTTCACTTGAGCAGGGGTGTTAACCCCGGTGTCCTGGCTTACTTCCAGTTCACGTAATTATATTATGCTTGCTTAAATTCTCCAAGAGGTCCCAACTGGAGAAGCTATTCTTCACTTTCTCTTCCAAGACATTCTTGACAAACACTGCTAGCAGAAAATATCTACCATTCTTTGTCTGAGAAGTGACTGAATTCTGTAATGGAGGAAGTGGTCCCTATTTAGAGGTATATAAACTTGCACAGACATATATACATATGTGCCTGTGTTTTTTTACTAATTGCTTGGATATTTGGGTAAATGCACAAGCAGGTACTTAAAGTTGTCCTGGGATAGTCTTTTTAGCAGAAGGAAATATTTTTCAGCTTGGACTAGTTACAGCATTTTCTAAAGAATTATATAACATGCAAAGCAGAAAAGAACAAAACCTGAGAGGGTTTAATTAAGTGACATAAGATGCCTATGGCAGAAGTGGGAACTTAACCCAGGTCTCAAGATTTCAACTTTCAGCATGACATCATTTCTTTCCCTGAAGAAACTTCATGTAATATAATGCAGAATATATAGAAAAAGATATGTGTAATACAATGAAGAATATGTAGTATAACAAAGAAATACAATGACTTAATCTAAACTAATATCTGAAAAGAAATTTATTTTCTGGGGAAGCGAAAGAATTAAATCTACTATGGGGTAGGTATCAACAGAATGTTGTGTTTGTCATCTGATGGGCAGGTAGTGGTGACGACCACTCCAACAGGGATAAACCAGGTGCCCCAACCCTTACCCTCTTTCTTCCACTTCCACTTTATTCTACTCAGCTGAGTCTAAGATTTTGCCATAGCTTAGTAAGGGACCCTTTACTACATTAAAGGCACCTCCCTCCCTCCCTCTGTATCTAAACTGCTATGAAGTGTGTGCTCAGCTTCTACTGTTGAAACTGATTTCCATATATTTCATCACTCATTATTCGCATGTTGGTGTTGTAACAATTTAGCAATATATGCCTGTGGTTTTCATTAGAGAGGGAGCATCACTTAAGTTTTGACATGCCTCTACTCTCTCCCCATAAAACTACTTTGCAAATGTTTTGGCAGAGAACAAGTGAGAAGGCACGATCTATTTGTTAAGACAGAGAACAGGCACTTTGAAAACTCCGTGGCCTGATGATTTTTCTGTCACAGACTTTCTATATGCCCCTGTTTTTTCCATCTACAAAACTCCAATAATTTTTAATGAACTCATAAGAGTATGGAGAGATTGAACATAGCACCGTGCATTGTTTGTAAACTACTTGGAGATTTTGGGCTAAAAGTTACTGTAAAAGTGCAAAGGAGTTAATTGAAACTACAGGAGTCAATTCCTAATGTGCATCTCTGTTTATGAGCAGATTTTTCACCTCACTCTCATGGAATTTGAAGATGTAAAAAACACTCTCAGCCCCAAAGAACATACAAACCCAACAGAAAGTACAGATGAAAGGGCAGAAGTAGTTAAACATCATCATCCCCATTTTACAGAGGGAGAAGTGAAACAACAACTTAATATATTTGTTTCAGGACTCACAGAAAAAGAGCAGCAGATTCAGGGATGTGAAGGCAGATCTCCTGAAGCCCATCCCAAGTACTTCATACAGAGGATATTCTGATTAGCACAGTCCCTCTACAGTCTCCTCACTGCCCTGCCGTTAAGTCTAATTACTGATTTTACTGGTGGTAGAAAGGTAAGAAACAGTCCTTTGAAAAATCTACATCTAGTTTGGGAATCAAATACAGCAGCATTCTTTATGTTTTATCACCTTCTTGTTTAGTTTTTTTTTTTCTTTCCTCCTTCTTCCCCTTCCCTCCCCCCCCCCCCCCCCCCCCCCCCCCGGAGCTCATGAAACTCTTTGGGTTTGATAATGTTTTTTATTAGGAGGGTTTCTTAAGGTAGCTGAAGTGGCTGAAAGCAGGGCTTGCTGAGGAAGTGCTCAGCCATGGCCCACTGGTTGATGTCAAAGGCCAGCATCTGGTACCATTCTCCTGGTACTCAATTGCTTCTTTCTTTCAGCTCTTTTCAGACCAAGGTACAACTTGAGAAGTGTACTTTGTGTTATAAAAGCCCTAATAGAATGGCAGCTTTATGTGCATAAATCTGTTCTCGCTGCCAACACCACAACTTAGCCAAATAGCAACTGCAGCCACAATACCAGGAGGCCAAAGTTTTCTAAGACTAAATCTGTCACCTCGTCTCATGCAACTAGCTGCCTACAGCCCTGAGTGTGACCTTAAATTTGATTTGCCCGTTGTACACAAGCTACAAAGAAAATTACAAAGTGTTGATTTATCGCACCACAGATTTCCTCCATTTTTCATTTGTGTGTTCTTAAAAAACTTACGTATATGGCTCTAACTATTAAGTAAAAAAAAATCAACAAAACCAGTGATAGAACCATAGATATCTGTCAGCAAATTTATGTAAAACTCAACTGTCACAATTTACTAATATGAACAAAGGGAATTTCATTTTGATTTTATTGAAATATAAAATTTCCTCAAATTAAAACCAAATGAATACATCTTTATAGTCAAACTGAGACTCTACCAAGGCAGACAGCATCAAGTGCTAGTTCACACAGTGGGGTCAAAGCTCTTTCTTCACTGCATTTGCCAATGTTTATGTTTTTTTTATAATCAGGAGAAAATCAAAGCCATGTGGACACCTACAGGGAAAACAGCAGGTCTCAAAATGTTGTTGGCAGGGCAAAATTTGTGATTCTCCCATGGCACTTCATTTTTTGTCAACTTGCTTCGGTTACATTTTCATGTTAATTTCTTTTATTTTGTAAAGTAGTTGGGGCTGGAAACAAATTTTCTCATTGTTTTTATAGATTTTTAGAGCAGTCATTCCCAGGTGGAACTCCTATAAAGGAAAGTTTTATTTTAAACCACAAGCCTAAATTTAATATATAACCTCTCCATTTTTCTAAGGCATAGGTTAACACAGCAGGTGTTTCAAGTTCCTGGGAGATGCATTAAATAGACAAATTTAAACCATTCATGATTATATTTTTTAAAAAATTTATTTGGAAGGGGAAGAGAATAAGAAATTGCAATCACCATAGTATAACATACCTTTAAAATATAAATAACTCTCATAACACCTGTGTGTGGGGAAACAAAGTAATATTCTAGAGTGTGTTTAATAGAACAAGGCAAAACCCCCTCCATTATTAAATGAAATATTGAAATGCAAGTGCATAGCAGCCATAATTTTTAAAACAGGGACCCAAAATAATGAACAAACAGCCAATAACTAGAAAATCACCTGAAGGATTGAATTCAAAGTGCTTATTAAAAATATCGAATTTGCCTTTTAAAAGACCTGTGCAATTACACGCATCATGATATAGCATGCAGGGCACACAAGGCAAGCATGTGCTGTAAAGGCCTGAACAGCCTACGGCTGTAGGTGTGCAAACCCCAGCAGGTTCCTAAGCACTTGGATGCATAAATGTCCAGGAGAGGGAGCCTGAAGGCAGTTTGCAATGCACCATTATGAACCTGCCGGTTGGAAAGACACTCTGTTCTAGATTCCTGGAAGTCCCTTATAAATCCAGTGGGTGGTTATTTAACATCTTGCTTTCCTCATCCCACTTAGTCTCTACATTCCACTATCTGCCAGGCAGAGAATTAATCATCATGAGTCACTGTTTACAAAGAAGAGAGTGTGGTTATCCAAGGAGACTTTAATGACTACAAGCCAAATCCTCAAGCAAACTTTGTGATGTTACAAGAGCAAAACTAATCAAGAGTAAAAACAGTATCTGTGGATTCCCTAGGTGTAAAGGAAGCTACAAGGAGTATATGAACTGTCCAAACAACTTTGCTTTCCTTCATGTTATGGAAATATCCAGCGGGATGATAAAAGAAAGTCTAGGGCAATTGGTGTGAGTGAAATGTCTCTGGCGTTTGCACCCTGAAACCTAATGGACTCTTCTACTACTGAGACAGGGGAGACCTGTAACTGCTTAGAAGATGTCTACTAACCAATATGCATTTCTCTTTAACGTACAAGATCTGAGATCCAATAGGATCTAAAACTCTGACTCAATATAAGGTAATTTTCTGCTGGCTTTCAATGTTAGGGACATTATTTTCTCCACTGGTATTTTTTGACATAAGACATGCTTTTCTTCATCCACATTGTCTTAAATAGCTGAGAAGTTGGTTGTGTATATTGGATTAGGTATGGGGAAGAAAATTATGGTTCATCATTTCATATGCATTGTGGATTTCAAATTGTCTCTAAAGCAGCTCAGAGGAAAACTGATTTTTCATACAAACATACAAATTCTTAGATACTGGTTTACTTTATACTCATGTTCATACACAGAAACCAAGAAGCATATATAATAAAGATGTTTCTCCAGCTATCTAAAACAGTATTTCATTTTAAATACTTCCATGTGTTTATGAAGCTGAAATCTTTTTATGCAAAGAGTCACAATATATTCCCTCTTTGAAGTGACTAGGCACAATGAATAAAAACCACACCCAAAACATCAGAACAATAACATTGAAACTTCGACTATAGAATATTTTAGGAAACAGACTTATAGCTTCAGGGTGGTTAGCTAGTGGGTAGGTATGAAAGAGCAGACACAGAAATGACATGTGATATGTTCTCATTCCTCCCACAACATCTAGGTCAGCAGAAGCTTAATTCAATGACCGGTCTTCATGAAACAAGGTGATGCTTATTTACAGTTAAAATGACAAAAGTGTCAAACTGATTTACAGAGTGACTTGAACACATTCTTTGAGAACCTGTAGGGAAATAGACACTCAGACTAGCTTGAACTCCTTCATTCCTTTTGAAACTTCATCATATACTGCATCTAGAACAGGATGTAGAGTAGGCCAGATCCTAGACTAATTCTTGTTTTTTACTAGCTCTGGTACATCCACAAGACCAGGAGTGCAATGGAAAAAATCACAGGGGATGTTCTGGTGCTATAGATCAGCATACCTGTATATACCTCAATGGAGCTATGTCAGCTTACACAAACTGGGCACCTTCATTCCTGCTCTGCAAAATGGCCCATGGAGCACTTGTATTTAATTTTGCGTCCTGGCTTGTGGATCTGTCCCCAGTGCATCTGACAGCACTCTTGATAAGTTAGAGGTTTTATGAGTCACAGTTAGCTATAGATCAAGTATCCCAAAACCTCCCTGCCTAGAATGACAAATAAGAAAGGCCATGGGCACAATGCCCAATTGTAGAGAGCGATAAAGCCTCAGCTGGTTACATGGGAGATAGATGTTCCCACTCAAACACTACTGATGGCTCCATTTTGCAAGATGTCAGCAAAGTACTTGAGCACTTTTAACTTCAGGAAGGAAGGACAAGAGGATTTCTCAGCTGCTAATATGCTTTGCCTTTTTAACAAAAAGTCTTTTGCTCTGTATATAGAGGAGTTAGGCACATTGAAAAGTTGAACTTCAGTTAGGATTTTTGAAGGAAATAGTTAATAAATAAAAGGGATTTTTGTTTTCAGGGTTAGAAAAAATTTGTCTTTGGTGTTATTCCCATATGAACAGTGGGGCTATAGTAGGGGTGAACTTTACTTTGTGTGTTTAGCCAACACCTCATCTAAAACCAATTTTCCCACATCCAATCCCCTGACCAGCCTCTTTCACCTTGCAGGGTCAGAAAATGGGAGTCAGTGTCACTGATACCACAAATTTTCTTTCAAGGAAAAGGCAGGAAATTTCACCTCACTTCTAATTTGCTATGCAATAATCACAAAATGTCGCTTTGCTTATTAACCAGATGTTGACGTATGGTTGCAGCATAAAAATGACCCCACAGTCCAATCATAGCAATCACTAGCAGGTTCGACTTTGTTTAAATAATTCCCCTTCCTGCATTGGAAACAGGTGAAGTCCCATCCAATTCTCAAACTCTGCAACCTGCTGCCAAAGGCAAGCAGAAAGTAGTACCAGTATGACAGCAGGTAAGCGAGAGACTTTCTATGTTTTATTATCAATAATTAAGAGAAAGACATCTTAATAAGGGCTACAGTTCTTGGTGGTTTCCTAGGAGCCTTTGTGAAACCAGTTCTGGAGACAGTAAGTAATATTTACTTCAGAAATCAAAACAGGGATTTGGTTTCCAAGTCGTACAGTTCTTTCAATTGTCATACATCAAAAATTTATGAAGAAATTGTGACATTGGAAAAAAGTATATTTGCTGCTGCGAAAATGCAGAAAGGCACAGCTAGGTACAAAGTCCCAGAGAATATCCTGGGTTTCACCTTCTACCTCACTGCTGTTGCAGTCATCAATTTCATATAATTCTCTTAGAAACTAGTCAAACTTCACCTTCAAATTAGATTGGGGGTTTGTGTCCATGCACCCATGTCCTGTCCTGTCCTATCCCATCCCCAAGCTTTTTTTTTTTTTATTTCCATATTTCCTTCATCATTCTGTTTGGTAATTTGTTCCTGGTGTTTTGATGGCAAATTCCAAACAAAGCAAAATCAAGATAATTCTACTGTTTTTTCTGTTTTCAGTCTCATAAAGCAGCTGTTTGTGAAAACCAATATTAATAAGTAAAAATACATTCTAAAAGTAGAACAACATCTTTTCAGTTAGCTGAAACATTTACTCTTGAAATTCCATGCAAATACTGCATTTGATGCAAGTTAGTACTGCCATAGGGAACTAGAACTTAGGATAGCACAACAGACAATTTCAAAGTGTATATCTAGACTACACCAAATATATGGTGCATTGGCAATGTAATTTCTCAGCTGACTAAAATTAAAAAAAAAAAAACAACAAACCATATCAGAGCACACTGTCTCCTCACTGTTCCAGGCAGATGTGCTTCCTTTCCAAGGAAAGCACAGCACAGAAGGAAGTGCACGAGTATCACCTTTATATGGCTCTGATGGTTTAGAGAGACCATATTAACTATGTTTTTCCAGGTTTGGTTTTTTTTTTCTTAATACCCAGTAAAATTCTAACAGCCATCTAAGTCAGTTTTCAGATTAAATTTCACTTTTAAAAATGGCTTGGACATGTGGGACCAGACTCTAGCCATATTATATAGTTGTCTGATTACCCTTAAAAAAAGACTGTAATCAGATAGCTTCCTAAGAGTTTAATGTCTAACAATAGAAATGTTTCATGCTCCTAAGGACTCTGAGGAGGTCTTCAGAGTCCATCCTAATGTTTCTATTGCAACTTTCTGAACAATGCTTTGGAAGAAAAAAAAAACCCACAACCCAACGTGGTAGCCACTGCATCTAAGGGTCTGAAGTTTGACTGTGATTCATCACTGTACGTAAGGTTGTATCATTCATACAACCACAAATATCTGGGTAAACAGGTGTTGTTTTACAAGTCTCAATACTTTGTATTGGCATTGTGTCTGACCATTCCACTGTGAAGTGTAACCATAAATTGCCTGGGCGTAGGTGGGATGTCTAATCTTCTATCGTCTTCAATTATTCATGCATTTTTTGCTTTCAAATTTAAATTGACATTACAACTCAGTGACTAGATGATGGTCATGATATATCTTTACAGTTTTAAAATATCAGCTTGTTAAAAGGTTTTGTCAGAAAGTGATTTTTATAAACTTTAATTTTAACTTTTGGAATTGCTGATATTTTCACATTTTTAAATGAAAGATTCCCTCTTTTTTCTCAAGATCAATTTCCATTTCAAAATTTAGATTTCTAACAGCTAGACCCCCATCCCCTCAAAATTTTAGGAAGTCAAAATTTATTTTAAGGAAACACTATGGAAGTATCACAACAAGGGTGTTTAATTTATCCAACTGGACTTGTAGTATGAAATTCTAAATATATTAGCCCATAGCTTTTGGCCAAGCTTAGAATAGAACTTGCAAAAACTCCCACTGCAAGAGAACCATATTTGTCTATGCTTATTAATTCAGTCTGATCTTGGACTGCAGAATTCTCACCACTAATAACATACAAGCTTCTGAGGTGTTTCATCCCATCAGGACCTTAACTCTGCCTTTCAATCTTGTCCCAACAAAGCTTACTTGAACTATGCACCTGAGTCGCTCCAGACCATCACTGGTGACTATAACTGGGTTGGTGGCAATTAACATATTCAGTCTCTCACTTGAGTCTGCTGCACAAATATCTCTACATTCGTTAGAGGTAATTGGTAGTAAATGCCTAAGCAACTTCATTCAGGTGACTGCCACCCATTAGCTGCTTGGCTGGCTGCTTGACAGTGCAGGCTCCTATCTTGACCTGCTCAAATCGCTGCACCACCTGGTTTCCTGAGGAACTCAGAATTGTTTAGGTTGGCAAAGACCTTTAAGATCATGAAGTCCAACTGTTAACCCAGGACTGCCAACTCATCTGCACCTTATCCTGTATGGGCTGGGAAAGAAAATGGCAACCCAAGAAGAATAGATGGGGTAATACGTCTGTAGTCCTAATTTTCAAGAGGCAAAGCAGTTCAGATAAGATAATGCAATGGTATTGGGGTCTTCTTGGGAAAAGCGGGGACAGGACAGGAGAAAGGGTCTTTCACCTCCTGTGTGCACATCTGACCACAATCAGACCCTTCTGCCACTGGGAACTCTGGGAGCACCTGTATAAGCCTCTAGTGTGCTGTTGTAGACCTCTGCACTCACAGAGCAGATTCGGTCCTTTTCCTGTGATGAGGGCGTGCTAACTAATCCTTCTCACTTGCTGCCACTGATCTCAGACCTGAAAAGCTCATTCTCAAGAGGAAGGGAAACAGTTTCACCCGTTCTAATTCTCCTAAACTGTTTATTCCCTTAGGCAAAATAATCAGCTAACACACCTGTGGAAAGTAAGTATGGAGCAGAGGAAACTCAGCAGGGAAACTCTCCGAAGCTGCAGCTGTGCATGCTGTCACAGGAGTATGCCCAGTGTGTAATGGCACATTAGGTAGGCATTGATCTCAGCTGGTTTATGAGGTCTGTTACAGAACTGAATCACTTGCTGCTGAAACCCGTGGAGCAGAAATTGCTACTTCCTAAGCTAATCTATTTTCAAATTAGCTTCCAATTATGACTGATGACCTCACTGCAAATCAGTGTACCTAATTGCTAACACTCACAAAGGGAAAAGAAATCAATCCTTGTATCTCTTTCTTTGCCCTGTTTATCTTTAAACTCTGCACAGCTTCCTTTCACACTGCTCCAACAGGCAAGGTAGCCCTTATGAAGAAGCTAAGGTTGCTTAATTGTTCACTCTGATGCAGAAGCCAAGAAGGGTAAAGGGAAATCAACGACTGCCAGTGTTTCACTGACAGGGGAGTTGAGAATGTGTTTTCATTTGTCTGTGCAGCTTTCCTAAATTGTTACTTAGCATCTATATTACAACAAGATACAGAGATTTCTGCAGAAATAGGCTCCGTTTCTACATCACTGCACATAATTACAGATTGTTTGTAATTGCAAAGACAAGTCTTAACAAGAGAATGGGCACAAGAGCTGATGGAAAGGGAATACTGGATGCCCATGTAACTTTTAAAAGTGGAGGGCAGAAGCAATCACAGTTTGCCTCAGAAGTATGTTCTTTCTTTAGATGACTTTCATTATGAGATGGATGGGATTTTTTTATAATTTCCAAGGAAGGCTAGACGTAGAGTTAAGAGTGCATAAAGAATACCTTATACAAGTATACTTCAAACCAAAGAACAGAAAAGACAGAATCAAAACAACAAATACAGATACAATCCATTTAAAAAAAAAAAAAAAAAGCTCAGATCTACACAAAATTACAGAGAACTTTTCCAGGACAAACAAATATCTCTGAATCCTCCCTAAATTTGATGACATTGAATTCCAAGCGGACACCTCTTCAGAGCTAAGTGACACATTTATATGTAACATACATTCTACATGGTAGGATAAAGCGTATAGCAACGTACAATATAAATAAGCTCCGAGTACCATGGAAACTTATCTCTACTTTTTATTGTATTATTAATCACATAAAACTAAGAAAATATACTAAGAGGAGAAAAGTAGGCACTTAACACTAATTCAGTGAAAGTAGTCATATAGACTTTATCCAAGCTGCTCCTCAACAGTTACTTAATTTGTGCTGACTGCTTTAAGTTCATCCTACACTGACTCAGAATAGAAGGCAGTCAGTAAAGGATTTCTGTGCAGCTGAGTAAAGGACAGTCCAGATTTCCATTTTGCTGTGTCAGCTGGCTCAGAAGCAAATCTGCATTTCCTCCTGCAGAGATACAGATGTACTTTTTAATAACAAAATAGCCAATATGTCTCTAAATATGATTATCATAACCACATATAACTTGTTGTACAACTATGCTCAGCTTCATAGGTAGGGCAGAAAGCCAGAAAATGTGGTGAACATATCCTCCTCCTCAACCCCTTGACCTACTAGTGTGATGTTTATCTTCATGCTGACATTCCTAAAAATCTATATTTCCCCCTTGAATCAAGCTACCATGTATCAAGAACAGAATAGCAGCTAATGTTCTTCTGGCATTTTAGAAACATTTTTTCTTCGCATAAATTGCCTTGCGTTCCTTTTGTACACTTCTGTCTTAGTTTATTCCACCTTTTATTTCTGTGTGACTTTTTGCAGCCACTCCTGATTACATGTTAAAAAAATCCCAAGGAAACATTGTGGCTTGTGGTTTCAAATGTCAGTTTTACTATGTCCCTGAAATTTAGGCATGAATGACATGCTGACCTTTGAAGTAGCATTGTCCTGGGACAAAGCTGAGATTTTCTATTAGAGTGAGGTTTGCCTTTAACAGAAGAGGAATGTTCAGATAGACTGATTGGTACTTGGCCCCTGGCTAGGCTAAAAGTATAGCTTTCCCTCTCAGGCCTAATTCCTAGCATAGGAATGCAAAGACAAAAACAATAGGGAGATAAATCTAGCAGAAGCTCTTCTGAGCAACTTTATAGAAGTTTAAGCTATAAATTGGAACACATACTTCTTCCTTTGGTCATTACATCCATCCATTTTTGACTGTGCCTAATGTATCATTAAAATATGCAATGCTATTCTGAAATTTAGGTGGATTGATGAGTTTTTCTAGGGGGAAATATTTTGTGAGAGTTCTAAAGCAACAAGATAAGGTAGAGCTTGTTTTCTTTAGAGTTGCCTAATCAGCATTAGTATGCAACTCAGATTCCAAAATATTTGGACCCCCACTGAAACAAATAGAAGTGTTGGAGGAACAGAAATGCACTAGTGCCCTCAAAGCATTTTTTAATATTCTTAAGTGTTGCTTCCAAGTGCTAAAGTCTTTTGAATTGGTATCTAACTATTTTTCTATGATATCTGGGGATAAAATCTGTTCTTTACTCATCTAAGCTGGGGTTCTCCTTCAGTGAATCTCATGATATTAAATAAGTTAATTGAATTAAGTAATTATAAAAGGTACTAGAGACAAAACCCATGAAACCAAACTCATCTTCTGTTAAGAATACTCAATATCATTGTAATTCTCCCATCCCATTTCAAAGGCACTTCAGAAATGAGATTTAGTCAACATTCCTGTAAATTTAGCTTTCAGATAGGACCTCCAAAGGAGCCAAATGTGGTAGATGAACTCCTATCAGAAAGTAGACAGATACCATCAGAATACACTTAGTACTTATAATTGCTTTCCAACAAGCACACATGCCTATGATGGTACACAAGATAATAGTCTGGAACATTAAGGTCATCTCCTAAGATTTCTCTCCTTCCCTTTCTCAAGTCCTGGCAAAAACTCCCACCATAACTAAGCCCAAATTTGCAGCCCAGAAACTTGACCTAAACAGAAGAGCAGAAAGCAGTGAAGCTCAGCTGGAAGAAGAAAAACAACAATGTAAGGAAGGGCAGCAGAAACAAAGGACCCCTAAACTACTTCCCTCAGGATCACACTAGTTTAGTAACTCACATCGCACATTCATATTCTTGATTAAAAAAAGATTATACAGAAAGAATGTGGTTGGTTTTGCAAATGCCCATTGGAAAACCATTAAAGTGATAAAAAGAAAAGATACAGAAGGGGAGAGGGAAATCAGCAACTTCATTTTCCATCTACATATAATCATAGCCTTTTACTTTGTCTGAATGTAGGCAGTTGAGCCTTAGTCTGCTAAATCTAGGAAATGATTTCTCAAGAGTTTGCTTTCACTAACCAGACTAAATCATCCTCTGCATTACACAAATATAGTTTTGTTTCAGGTTGTTTTTGGGTGGTGGTGTGGTGGTTTGGTGGTTGTGTCCCGTTCCCCCCCCCCCCCCCCCCATTTTTCATTTAAGACCCATCTATGTTGGCTTATCAAAGCCTCTGCATGGAAAAGAAAATACTTTAGATGCATACTGCGTGAGGACTGGCAGATACTTGATAGTACTTTGGAACTAGAATATAAAGCACCAAGATTTGCAACAGAAATAGAAGAAATCTCAGAAACAGAAGTCATTGATTCTTCAGTGCAAGAAAACCATTCGGTTGCCAGCATTTTCAATAAACTCAAGTCTGGGCAACTGAGACTCTGGCTTTGGTGTTTGAATACTTCCCTTCTAAAGACAAAGAAAATACAAACTTGCTTATAATGCTAAACTTCATTAAAAGATAATGGCTTGTCACTGAGTGCAGCATTCCTGCTCATCAAGGCATGGTTGTATGCAGGACAGCAATTTTGTGACCTTTTCTTCTCACAACCTCAGTGCCCTCTGTTTTTTCCCTGCCTCACTTTGTACTAGGAAAGATAACGAGGAAACCAAACACTGAAAAGGAGAACTGAAAATGCTGCTTTCTCTGATGAGTGTAAAGGGACCTGTATTAGAGGACTCAGTTTTAATCATCTGGAATTTTTAAAATAAAAAGACCCCAACCAACAAATACCTTTATACTCTTCAATCACTGTAAATGATACAAAAGTAGACATCATTTATGCTAACTTTGAAACTCTTTTACTCTCCCATACTGATATGAACTAAGACTGAAAGTCAGACCTGTTGACATTTGTGCACAAACTGTCCATTAGAACAAAAGGTATTTTTGCTATGACTTCAAAACTAGACTAATATCTGGAGCAGTCTACAGAATGGGTGTCAAGATTTTTCCCATTAGACATTATCTGACTATTGATGGATTTACTAATCACATCCTGATTCTGACTCCATCTTTCTGGAGTACAACCCTGCCAAGAAAAAAAAATATGTATCTGTATAAGATATACATTATGTTTTCTAACATATGTAAGATGGTAAATTACCTATTGCAACTTTATAGGACAATACTAGTATGTAAGACCATAAAACGTGCAACTACTGCTTAGAACAGTTTGAAAGAAATTAGAATTACTGGAGTTCAATGGATATCTCTTAAAGTTTTTGGGATTAGAGTGGAGTATTGTACTAGGCGCAGCAGAAAGCATATGATGGTGAAATTTATCTTTATTTTCATAAACCATCATGAACAGACCAAAAAGATAAGCATACAAGAGAACAGAAGGACAAACACAGTATCTACTATGCTGCTGTCATGACTGACATTTTAATTGGCTCACAAGTGTACGGGGACTGCAGTATGTTTAGACTTAATTTCCACATGTACAGTACAGCCATTACAACTAGTCTCCTCTACATCTGGGAATTAGTTTATAGCATTGCAACTGTTGCTCATCTGGTCTTCTGCTGTTTTTGCTGTGAACATGAGTCTTGACAGAGAAACTGTGGCTGGATAAAATATCTAGCAGATATTAGTGTAGTCCCCTTAGGTATACTAGTTGAGAACATACCTCTGTAAGCAGAGAGAAGCCTAAACCACAGCTTTTAGAACTGGGGCTAAATAAAATAGAAATTTCAGACTGAGTGCGGCTTCTTGTGTTGGAATAGGAAAGGTAGGATGGGTAAAAGGTCCGGTAGGTACAGCAGCACATGCAAACAACAGTGCTAGAATCCATCTCACGTGGACTGCTGTCGCTCAACTGCAGCTTTAAGGGCACTATATGTGAACAAAGGCCATCTGCATTACAGCTGGTTGAGACTTCTCCAGCAGAGTGCCTTTTCTATCCAAAAAAATTTGATTTGTCAGGAAAAAAGTTCCCAATAAAAGCTAATAATTTTCAATTTTTTTTTTTAAACAAAACTTTTTCAGAAAGACCCCTCACAGAATATCCCAAAGGAGTAAATTTGCCTTGACTGTATTTTTGCTTAGACAAAACACGAGGACAGAATTAGTGCGTGTGTCACGGTCCAGTGAAGACCATTTATTTAAATGTGGAACAGCAATCAGAAAGACTGTATCTCTCCAAGGACATGGAGCACACAGAGAAACATCCTTGGAGACACTTCACAGAGAGTGCTTTGCCTCATCCCCCTCTTGAAGGATCACCATGAACAACAACAACAAAAAAAAAGGATAAGAAATGAACTGCAGTCTCCCACATCCCCCTGAGATATAGAACAAGCATCCAATGAAATCTCAGTCTTTTATCCCCATCAAGCCAGCCAGACTCCAGCCCAGTACTTGTACAAACCTAAACAGTTGCAATAAAAAGAGACTGATTTTATCCTAGATTTTACTGGAGACATGAGAGAAAGTTTTATTTTGTTTTTTTAATAATTGGTGTTCTTCATAACTATTGAGCTGTTTTAGAGCATTCGTGTATTAGTATTATTAACAAAATAAGGATGTAGGTGCTTGGTTATCGTTTTCCTTCCCCCCGTCCCCCCACCTTCTACCGTGTTTTTCCTTTACACAATTGGATTTAGCATGATGAAGAAAATAAAACAAACTTCCAAACCCTGAAATCTTTCAGAAACCAGAGTTCTAGTTTTCTAGCCAGCCCTCATGCACATGGAGGCCAAATGCTTTTGTCATATTATTGGTTCAGTCTGCACAAGAGGTTGTGGTTCTATTGCTAGAAGAACTCTGCTATGAAATCTGGTGCCAGGAAATTTGACAAGTGCCCTCCCTCCCAGTACAATATTTTGGAGAGAGGAAGCACAGAGCAGAAGGCAGACTCTGTGGGTTGTTGGGGGACGGTTTGCATAGCGCTGACACTTCTTTGTGGTGTGGTTTGGAGGGGGAGAAAGTTGGAGCATTTCAACAGCCCTCCTCTCTCCATCTCCTGCAGTTTATACAGGACAAAGAGAAACCAAGAAAAAAGAAGAAACCAATGTCATTGCTTTCCTGCCTTTTCTACCATCTTAGACCAAGGTCTACCAACAAATTCTGGTAGATCGTGTGTAATAGCCAGTGTTTGGGAACACATATAAGAGAGTTCAGCAGTATAATAAAACTAAATATTTAATGAGAATGAGTGCTCAGATTCAGATGTTGTTTTAAAGCACATTTAACTATGTGTAGTTTTCTGTTTTTGTTATTTCTATCCCCCCTCCCCCCTTTAAAATACCTGAAAACTATTTTTTTTAATAATATATTTACCTGAAAGGTGAAAGAAGTAACAATTGTATTGACTACTGTGAACACAAGCATTAGATCTTGGGAAGATGATTGAAACCCTAATAAATTTGAAACCGTTTTCAATTAGTACACAGGAAATTTACTTTGTGAGCCATGACTTGTTTTATTAGTGCCCTGGAGGGCAATTTAGATTGGAAAAATCAGGACATCATTGTTTGCCAAAAAAAGAAAACAGATACTTAGCTTTCATCTGTAGTCTGGGATACAGCCATGAAAATGGGACTAAAATATTATTGAGAATAAAAAATATTTATACATTGGGGTCAATCATAGTTCCAGAGTGTTAGAAAACGACATTCATCCCATCCTACACTATGTAGTTAACTTGGAAGTTTGCCACTTGCTAATATACTAGTTTTAAATGAACCCAAAGTAAAATCTTTATATTAAAATTTTAATAGCTACAATTAAGATATTTAAGATCAGAAAAGCAGAAACCTTCTTAAAATTTATCATACCTCTCAAACTTCAGTCACCTGTGTTTTCTGTTGGGTTACATCATACACCCCGTTTTCTAATATTCCTCAGGTTCTCAGCTACCCAGGAATAAAAAAAATTACAACAAAAGCATAGGATAGGGAGAAGTAGGTACAGAGCAGGTTCCTGCCAATGCATAATCTCTTCTAAAAATATGAATAGCAAGTTCAACTTTTATGACTACAAAAGTTGTTCTGCCAATTGTAGTCTGGCCAGTAAGGTGAAGGAGAAAATACACCCCATGAAACAACTCTTAATAGGTCTTTGCCTGACATACACAAGGAGCACTTTTGTGGTTGATGTTTGTGTGTTAGCCTGCCTTGACCTCATCCACCTGAATAAGGGCCTCTTGCAGTGTGGTCTATAATTTTTCAATACTTTTTAATCATAGCCACGTCAGTGTCTTTCACACTTCAACAAGCTCCTTCAAATGGTGCCAAGCTCAGTTAGATTCAGCAGCACTGGACCATGGCTTAAACACTCAGGGCTAAATTATCATAACTCTTTCTTGGTCATGTAAGGGAGGGAGAAGTCTCCCCTCCTTTACCCCCCTCCCCCCACTATGAACATAACGCCAGGGGGAAAGGACAGGAATAGGAGAAAACCCTGGTGCACCTTGTTCTGTATGCAGCAACGGATACAGAGTGAGAAACAAAATTCTCCAAGAACAGAGGTGAAGTGCTTTAGCTTTTTCACCAAAGCATGTATTGGGATGCAACTCCAAGCAAGCATTCCTGTCATTTAGCATCAGGTTTGATCTCAACAATGAGCACACTACTGTAATTTAGTGAAAAAGGCTGCTCAAGAAAATAGTTCAGAATAGCTAAGTAAGACTCTTATTCAAAGCCTACCTCTGCGAGAAGAGCCTATATGAATACTGTTCATAATTACTCCAGGGTTCACACAGGTGAAATTACCCCATAATCAGTCACAATTTCTATAAAAAAAATTAAAAAAAAATACATTCACTAACAAACCTCCAGACACATACAGGTTTTATGAGGGTATTTAAATACCTTATGGCTTTCCTTTCCTATCTGAAGTTCTCACCTTCAAAATCCGTGATTCTCAAACTAATCATAGATGCAGTACCTGAGCTTTTACACCTTAAACTATTTCAGGCACACAAATATCCAGCCAAGAGCTTAACTTGCAAGAGTGAGCTCTTGTAAATGTTCTAAGTGTGTGAAAGCAGCATTTACATTTGAGAGCTGTAGTCTTACCTACAGTCCTATCACACATTCACACTGGACACATCTAACCCTGAGTCAGAAGTACCTTAGTCCCAATTCCCAGCTCCCCAGGAGGGAGGAGCCCTGGTCTGCCCATCCACCAAAATTTCCCAAATGGCAGCATAACACACCAAAGGTGTCCTCATGAGTCAGGTCCCACCTCAGTAAGCAAGCATAACATTGTCAGGACAGATACCAAGGACCAGAACTTTAGGGCACACCACGGACTGTACCTACACCTTATTATAAGCATGGCATCTGTTTCCAAGTCAGCTGTGTCTATGTGACCTTCTAGCTGAGGTTTTAACAGAAAATTAATCAACTAGCATTCTAATCCTTTACGCAAGTTTCAGAGTGCTAGTTAGGCTCTTTAAGAAACAGTAGTTTTGCACAGAATTCTTCATTACTGGGGAGCAAACAGGAACAAAGTTAGCTTTAACATGCATTTAAATAAGTTTAAAAAAAAAAAGGAAAAAACTTACCTCACACAGCCAGAAGTGTTTAAAGGTCAAAGCAAAATTATCCAGTTTGATTGATGTCTCTTTTGATACTCCTAGAAGAAAATGGTTTTATATTTGAAAAATAACTAATTTACACAGAGAACCACAAAAATTTACCTACATGTTTTGAAAAGTAAATAAGAACATAATCAATTACCACAGCACTGCTTTAAAGCATCCAAAGCCTTGACTATATAACAGGGAACATTCTAAATTCAATACGATTTGGAAAAGTGCATGGCAGGGGGCTTGTGATGAAACACAGTTGTATTACTCTTGTATAAAATATCAGCCTTTTTGCTGTAATGAAGTGAAGTCATCTTGGTTTGCAACTGCAGTTTGTTAGGATTGTCTCATTAAGGGGGGGGGGGGGGGGGGGCGGCAGCCAAACTTCACCATACCACCACCACCCACCCTCTAAACGCATCCATTTTTATTGGAATGAAATTACATCTCCTTATAAAGGAAAGCCTAGGCATAAGACATTGAACTAAGTTAGTTTCACTTTTTTAAACATTATAGCATGATTTTACTTTGGCCCACTCAGTTAATCTCACTTAGGAAAAGGGGAACAGTGTCATGCTTATTTGGGGAGGGGGCATGCAGTTTTGCAGTGCTGCGTGAAGAGCACACAGCACAGGTGTTGAGTATTGCATAAACGACCCTATGGCAAAAAAGCAGCAAGCAAGAGCAGACATCAGGGAACCTGATCCCCTATTCACCAGAATGCTGTAACACAGATGTCATGTTGCCAGTGTTGAGGAGGAGCCAGGCAGAGCTACGGTGCACTTCTTGGACTTGCAGGTCTGCTCATATGTGTAGGCATACATACATGTCCACAGGACACATACGTGGGCATCCGCAAAGGCTAGCTCCAGCCAGCAAATGTTAATCAGGAAACCAAGCTTGTATTGGAGTAGCTTACGGGACCTAACCTCAACTGTAAAAAAGCCTCACTGTCTTCACTGGAAAAACTCTAATAATTCACCTTCCTATACTAACCTAGACTATACGAAACCCCTTTTCTCCATCCAGTCTGTTCCTTCCTTTTACCTGAAAAGGTGCAAGAAAACAAGCCAAATGAAATATATTTAAGACCTTCTACAACTCATTAACAAGAAATTTGCTCATATAAATGGACTTTCCAGCACTGGCACATAGAAGCTATATGACACATAGAAGAAATATGACAAACTTCCCCCGCTTGATGCCTGCCATGTGAACATGAACACCCTGGGCTGCAATTTCCTACTCTAGGACTTAATGTACACTCTGGATCAAGAGATGCTAAATAGTGACTGGGCTATGGATAAACAGAGCAAACTACTTTCCAATACTCTTTGTGGAATTTATCCATGAAAGATAAAGTCCAAATGGAACCAAACCCAATTTGGTCATTTCACTGAGCAATTCAAATTAAACATTTCTGTTTGGAACACATGGACTGTGTTGGTTGATTCTGTTTATTTACAATGGCAGATGCTATGGGACCCTACAGACTTGCAGGACACATCTTGCGTTTTAATATGTGCTTATACAATGCCTAACATTCCCTGGCAATTAAGTAGTAACATTCTCACGTAAAATTATGCAATATCTTGCTTGCTACATGTGAGTATAGTTTAAAAAAGTGTCTATATTTAGATCATAATTTACAGTTTTACTGAAGTGTTCTAACTTTCTAAATATGATTGACACAGGAAGAACTAAGCCAAAATCTTTTTGAAGGAAGCAGCAAATGAGATGACAGGATACACTTGTACAAGAACAGCATTACAAGGAATTTGCCGAAAAGCAGTTTAGCCTCCAATTTTAAAGAGCTGGCAGGAAAAAAACCCTCATCCAGTGGAAGTAGGCAGTGTTATGAACTTGTCTACATCAGCTGTCAAACAGAAGCCAACATACACAATTAAATTAACAATTAAATAAAGAAAAAAGTTTTAATATCTCAAAAATGCAAGAGCTGGTCTTCTGTAATATATGCTGTCAGTGATTTAAAGTGAGAAAAAAAACATTATCTGCTAAAGGGAAGAAAGTTCGCAAGTTGTTTTAAAAAACAAACAACCAACACAACACAAAACCCAACCATACAGTAGCTGCTGATTTGTTCTCCAGGGGTACTCTTCAGGTTTTTTTCCCCTAGCAGTGGTGTTCTTTTCAGGCTAAAGACAAAGTTCAGACCTTACTCTGCCTCGTGTTATAACCTGAACAAAGCCCAGGGAAGGAAGCAGAAGACATTTCAAGGAGCTATAAAAGTAAGGCCCAAACTTGGTGCAAACCCATCCAATCTAACAGACCTAGAGGTCTGTCTGTAAAGGCTAACATAGACCTTTTAAAATGTAAACTGAGACAGAAATCATAAGAGGTACCTCTACGGATTCTTGCTTTTTTTTATCTGATCCTAATCAATTATTTGGGAAGGCAACTGAGAGTGTCCTAGGAGTATTAAACAGGTTTAGCATTTATGTTCTCCCAGAGCTGTATTAATCACTATGCTAGCTTTATGAACATCCTGCTAATCCAGTCCTCTCTGGACAATGTTGTGGTTTTTTCCCTCCTAAAACCAGCAAGAACTGGTTTTAAATCCAAAGTTTCTCTACTTCCTGTGATATGTATGCACATAACTAAACTATTAACTTTAACATGCAACAGCTGAAGAAAGAGTATTCTAAAATGTAGTAGAATTAGAGCAATATTAAAATATTGTTATTGTGATGCTTCTGTTAAAGTTCTATCAACACTTTCCAGAGATATGACAACAGCTATTTTTTTAGTTTTATCATCTGGACAGAAAACCCTTCTCCACAGTAAAGTTTCCAATTAAAATTGCATGTTAAAGAGACTATGCTTCTTAACTTCAGATGTGGAAAAGAGCCAGAATTTCTTTCTAAGCCGCAAAAACATAAAATAAAGTTATTTAGTATCAAGATTTTTTTCCTGCTTTTTAAGCTGGCTTTCTAGCATCACAGAAAATACACTTTAAAAAAAGAAAGAAAATGTCAGGCTTTAAGATTCTCAAGAGCAGCAACAAAAGTTTAATCACCCAATATTATTAATCCCTTCTGAAACTCCACTTACAGGTGCATGTATTTCTTTCTTATGCATATGAAGCTCAATCCAAACTTTCCCAGTCATAACCAGAATCAGTACTACCAATTATAAACATCTTTACTAGTCCACCACTCCAGGCAAGGGAGAATTGACAACATTCTTGTACCTCTTTCAGACATTTTTCTCAAACAAATATTTCATGGCTCAGATAGTAATGTGAAGAGCAACGCATCCACGTGTACATCTACACATACATACAGGAAGGAAAAACTAACCTTTACTAAACAGTCTGTAGATTCCACATTGCTTTTTCTTGTATGCCCCCACTACTCCAGCGCCAATCACAGGAGCTGAACTACCTCCTGGTGATTTTTACAGCTGAGGTTTCTCAGTCCTTTATAGGCACCATTTGACCCCTTTCCAGCTGGCTGTGATAATCAAATACGAGCAGCTGAGTCCAGCCCTACCTCCCTGTTCCCCAAGCAACTCCTCTAGGACTGAAAGGAGTAGACCACCCTGTCAAATGTCCTACGATTAAAGCAGCAAAAAATTTAATAGGAAAATCTGCTCATTTTATTATTTCTTACAAGTCAAAAGGAAGAGAGAGAACAGAGAGGGACTTTTTGTGGATATGAGTAACTTAAAAGTCCAATTTGAAAATAAAATGTTGAACTATGAACCTTTGCAGACATACAGCAATTTTAAGTTAAGCAGATATTTCACATACACTTTCCTATGTTAGCTTTTTCTGTGGAATACACATATGAAGTGTTAGTTTGGGTAGCTATTGTGATTAATGAGCTTGCACAGGCTTGAACTAAATTCAGATTAATCAATTCTTTATGCTTCCATGTTTAAACTTCACACAAACACACCCCGATTATATAACTATATGTTACGTACAATATATGATAGCAAGGTCTTAGCGATTGGTAAAATGTAATTCCATGAGCTGACGTTGTCTGAACTACTGAGCTTGAGATGAGACAAGCCCTCCTGGAAGGAGGGATTGTATTTCTTTGGGAGCAAATAAGAATGTTCATATCCATGCCACCTGCTGGGAGAAGCTCCCTGGGTCAATGGAAGAAGTGTGAGAAGGAAGTCTGATTTTGTGGCATGGACAGACACTCCTCAGAAAAGGAGAGAGGAAGCACAGAGAAGCAATGGAAAAGAAGGTTTTTCCAGGTAACAGGAATCCCAGTGTTGACTGGGAGCAAGATCCTGATCTGAAAGCTACAGTGGGAAAGGGGCAGATTTCAAATAATCATGTTTTTATTTCCTTCACCTAAGGTCTCTGAGCTTTCTCTGAGTCACTGTTGCATTTTTGGGGGGAGTTGTTTGTTTGTTTATTTAATCAAACATAATTTTGAAGATCTGTCTTTTGTCTCACTCTAAGAAAACTTTTGGACAGGCTCATCTCAAAATTATGCCCAACTTCAGAGAGGACTCTGCACATGAGATCACAACATATTATCAAGTACACAAAGCTAGATATGTGAGTGAATACATTTTCATAAAGATATTCCTCATTGACATTAAACATCAACATTTGCATAAGAAAGTAGTCCTAAGAGGTGTTGTTTGGCTTTGACTCAACACTAGGACTGTTTGTCACAAAGCTTTGAGATAAGCTGCAAGCAGATTGAAGTTATGTAAAATATATTTTTGTGTTCTGCACAGATAAACTTTATGCCATACATAATAATTATATGATGAGTGCTAGCATTTGTATTCTTTTAATGTAGAAGTGGCATATTATTGTAAATGTAATTTTTACTCCCCAAGTCATCTCCAAAGTTGCATTTCTGACTTTTCAAAATTAGATTCATAAATAGGCAGAGTCTCCACTTGTGTTTCAGTTCTTGTTAGTTGGGTTTCATGGTCTCCAGTTGTCATAAACATTCTCAGAAGCTATATTATGCTTAGTATTATGTGTATGCGTAAAATTTTGGAATCCCACCATCAGGGAAAGAGATGTAGAAATATTTCCCTGTCTTTGAAATTGTTGGTGAAAATGAACACAGGCATTTACAGAACTAGCCTTATTAATGAAAGCCTTTCCTGGCTAATACATATAAGGGCAAACACATTATTGCCAATGAAAAACAGCTTTGGAAAAGTAAAGGAGAAAACCTCATGGGTGGTCTTCTAAGAAAATAGAAGCAGAGTTTTATGCTTTAGCTGCATTGAAGAAAAAAAAAAAAAAAAAAAAAAGGTAGCTGATGGCTACCTATGGGGCCCAGAGGCACAGGAGCAAGATGCCATGTTTGAGTCCAAGAGGATCTATATTCTGCCCCCCTCAGACTGATGTGAGGAAATGCTGTGTGTTTCCCAAATCTGATTCAAAGTAAATAAAACGAGAGTTTCACTCCCTGAATTGTCTGAAGCAAGATTGCCATGGAGGTGAGGAACAACTGAAATTTTCTTGTATCAACAGGGTGTCTAAATTGACTGTAATAGGCTTTGGAATAGGCGTTTACCCTTGAGCAGAGATGTCCAAGACATTTGATATTCTGACATTAGAAAGAGCCCAGCCTTGCACTTGAACAATTTAGTACTTTATGGAACCTCACATTCTGTGTCTGATTCATATTTTTAAACTTTTTGTCTCTGCTTGCTGTCAGCCATGCATTACTGTCGTTGCATCTTTACTATGCAGATGTATACCCATTTCTGCCCTTTTTAAGATGGGGTGACTAAACTTTCTGCCATCCTGGAGAGAAATAGAGTCGTGAGCAACAGACTTGTCTTGTCATTCCGGTATAAATTTCATTCTATTTCAGTGCACTGGCAAATACTAGAATTTGGAGGGAGAATACAAAGTAGAAAACTTCTATTAGTGCATATTACAGATTTCAGCAGTAGTTTCTAAACTATTCTCTTTGATTGGCTTTGCTCAGGTCTGTTAAAGCTTAGTTTCTGTTGTCATATGAACAAATACTTTACTGTGATAAATATTCTGGTTTGATCTCTTCTGGTTTATGCCTTCCAAATAAAATTCCATTAAGTGGAGCAACTACATTCCTTCCATATACAAAATGACTTATGACATTTGTGATTGTTCTGTGATAAAGGTTCCAGGATGAATGAAAGAGGTGCAGAAGTAGATATAGTTGTAGATTAACATAACGTAATGCCATGAGGTATTTGACTTCTAACAGAGGCAGTGAATGGACCCATCTCCCATGCCTCCTACTCCAGTTAAGCTTCCCCTAGGCCCAGCTAAACATGCTATTGCAAAAACGCCATCACATAACTTTGTCAGGACTGTAGAATCATTAATTGGCTACTCTGTACTTACTGATGCAAGACCTTCCCTTTCATTATTAAGTCAGCTTTCCTGCCGATAGATGTCACAGGACATGCGATTTCCTCCTGAAAAGGTCATTAAATGTGACAAATACATAAGCACAATTTGCTTCCTTCCTGAGGCAGGAATCCAGAAATTTTGCATGGGAGTCTCTTGCGTAATACTCCCTGCCAGCTAGTTTGGCAGGTCCAGCCAGCACTAGTAGCATAAACTGACTTGGTGAGATACACCTTTGAAAGTGATTCATTACAACTGTAAACAAAGAACAACAGTGGAGAAAAGATCACCTGTTTTAAGTTCTGCACTAAACTTGTTGTTTGGTGTTTTGGTTTTGTTTTTTTGTTTTTTTTTTTATTATTTGGTGAAGTATTCTGCTACCTTGCTGTTATTCCCTGCACTGCAATGCTAACTGGTGATCGATAAAAGGTGTTTCAACTCACATTCATAACCTTCATCTCAAATTCAGTCAATAATAAGACTCCAGGTGACTGGAAAACATTTTGTTTTAAATGACTTAGTATTATACACTTGAACATAACAGAAATCTTGTCACTGAGTTCAGTGTGAATGTTTCAAGCCCTTCTGTTAACTCAAGTGATACTGTATTTATAACTATTGACAAAAAAACCAAACCAAAACAAAAAAAACCCAAACCAGCAGATACCTAAATACTCATCACTTTGAACAAAGTCTATATTTATATTAAAGAAAATTAATCTGCTGGGGATAATTCAGCAGCTTACATTAGCTTAATGAAATGGTCTCCATCAAATTCCAGTACTGATACTGTCCATGTTGTCTTTACGATGGCTGGTAACTTTATTGGCAATTTTATCAAATAGCTGTGAAGCTGCAACTCTCTTTAGCTCTCAGAAATCTGTTCAAGACTAAGGAGCATTACAAATATCAATAAAAATAATTAATCACTCTATTTACATACATTAATCTTTTGAATAGAAATAAAAAATATTTAATCTCCTTGACATGTAATTCAGAATTATAATTATTTTGTTTTAGGAAGAAGCCTATTCCTTCTTTACAAATAAACCAGGTTAAACTGTTTCTCTGCATCAAGAACAACTCTGAGCCTCTAAACAGAAGAGACCAATAAGGTTTTCTATAATGACTGCTAAGAAACCAGGTCTTGTAGACATATAATAACTCTTAGAAACCTTAGTGGAAAAGAAAATATGAAAACAAAAAAAACTATGCTTCATTGTAGAGCAAAATATCCTCTTACGGGGAGGATATTTTTCTTTTAAAAAGAGCAGTTTATTCTCTGATTGTGTTCTGTCATAAATCATACAGACAGATGTGTGCCTTAGTCACGCATCAAGGTTGATTACCATTTCTTTAGGTTTATACAACACAGGCTAAGGATTAGACTTTTTTATTTTAACTTTTTTATTTTTTTCATTTTAGAGTAGAGAAAATCTGATTTTGCATGCATTTTCCTTTGTTACAGCACATCTGTACAATAAAAACAATATTTACATCACACAATTTTCTGCTATTTGAAGAAAAATCTAGTCATATCTGTGTTTGCTTGTTCTCTTTCTAAGAACACATTTTAGGGGAAGTCCTCACGCAGGTTAAGATAATGACAAAAATTTTTCCTTGCATATTCTGCTACCCACATGCCTCCCTACTTTTTTATATTTTAAAAATTAGTTGATCAGGAAAATCTTAGAATATATGTATAGATGAAAGTATCTGGAGAATAAATGTTTACCAGTTTAATAATTAAGCCCTGTTGAATTGCTGCAGCTATGAGTCAAGGGCTTCTAAATGTCAGGGTGCATATAATGTTTTTTAACTTCATTGTACCAGGCCAGTCTGAACTAGAAGTAGGATTCTTCCTCAGTATAGTTCCTTACAGAAGAAAGCTCTGTGGGAGGAGAATATATACATCAGGGATAGTGATCTGACCTCAGCTATTATAGCTAGTCATAGCTGGCATCAAGAAGAGATTAACATGAGGTTACTCAATATTTCTATTAGATAGAGTTCAGATTTGACATTAGTCATGGGTATAAAGTAAATTTTGACTCTGCTTTGGAATTCAAGCTCTCTTAGTTATCTGCCAGCTCCAATGAAGTTACAAAAACAAGATTGCCATATCACACAAAGGAACTAACACATGGCTGAAACAAAGAAAATCTAAGATTTGGCTGAGGTACTCATAGTGAAATGATCAGTGTTTGAAACTTACCAAATTAAATTTATTTCTTTAAAAATAAAAAGCAAAGTGAATATCTAATTCATCTTTGAAATAGCAGTCACTTCATATAATTTCTGGAGGTGAAATGTTTGACAAATGGTTCACTTAAATATTCTCATTACAGATGTTGTGTATGACTACCACCATCACAAAGGTATCTTCTCTTTTTGGCTTCTTTTTCCACAGGAAAGACCAAAAAGACAAGAGATACGAATTTGCCTGTGAGAATAGTAGACTGCTTCAAGTTTGGTAAAGAAGAGCATTTCCTATATCACTCCAAGAACGTTAAGAAGTTAATAAAATGTGAGTCAACGAGTGCTTTTGTCCTATGATAATATAGTTCATAACTGTGGATCCTGGCTTATTGATATCTTAATAGGAACAATAACCCTAATATCTTAGTATCTTTTAATTTAGAAATGTATTGGTGTGTCACACACTGTGCTTAGTGCTCATTCATTTCTTCTAGCCTGAACAGAAATGGGACAGCTTTTTCAACTGTTTGTTTTTTTTTTTTTTCCTTTTTGCTTAGTAAACATCAAAACAATAAAAAAACCCTTGCAAAAATAATTCAGGGGGGTTTATTTATTATTTTTTTTCCCACAAGGGTACATTTTTTCCACATAGCTGTGATGTTTATGTTCACTCTGACTCACACGGGAAGGAAAGGAGGTGCTAATATCCATGATCAAATCAGTTCATAAATTTACTTCATTGCCTAGTCACACCGTCAACACTTGTTTTTCCACTGAATTTGTTTCTCATTATTTCCTCTCTTCCACCTCACTCATGAGTGGTTTTAAACCAACACCAACAGAAAAACGTTTGCAAAAACATCCCCATGCAAAAAGCATTGTAGAAGTAAGATGACTTACCTTTTGACAATTCTCCTTCAAAACAGAAAAGTTTTGTGCTTTTTTTGAGCAAGAAACTCTCCTCTGAGGCTCTTCTCTTCCCTTGCCTGTCTTACACTGTGGCTTTAACCTCTGCCATCATTATAATTTCCTTAACCAAGGACTATGATGTCACAACATTTTCATGTTATGATGGACCTCTTTGGGTTCTGGATATAATTACTGCCTTTCTGGGTGTAGCTATGCAGTTGTCAAAGAAAAAGAGCTAATATAAAAATACAGAAACAAACTACAACGTCTGGTTCTTGGCCTATTTATTCTTTATGTTCATATTGTTTGAATACCAAAGTCTCTGGCTCCTTAACCACTAACACACGGAAGCATTTTACTATCTTCTGAAGGAATCAGAAAGTAAACAGCCGATTGACTTATTTCACCTTTCCCTATTGAAACCTGTTATTGGTTGAAACACAAGAAGAACTGGTATTTCTACTGCATTTCATTCTACTGCCTAATCAACTTTTCTCCATTCAACAGAAACTGAATATTAAAATCACTATGATGTAGGTCTATGTGATGATACAGAGTAGATAATGTCTATTTTCTTGCTGCTTTTGTACCAATGAATACACTTTCCTGGATAAATTACTTTTGTGGCTGCAAAGTCACTGAAAATTGTCTGGCAATAGGAGCTCTGCAGCAAAAAAACTCTTTCATTGTGAGCTTTGCCATTGCAAGTAAGTTGGGCAACCTCTGCTACCCTGGATTTTTAGAAGTAAATTTCAAGTGTTAACTTCAACTTCACTGGGGATGAGGTCTCCCAAAAGATTTCATAAAGAAATCAGCTTATCAGTCTGCTAAGCAAAATATCAGAGCCAACTGATCAAGGCTGAAGTCAAAGCTCAGCTCAGGTTAGGAGAGTTTAACCGAGAGGCACACTTCCTCACTGAGTGCCGCAGATATTTATTTTCCCTACTGGAGTTCTCCACATCTCCTCAAAAGCCATAGATGGGATGACAGTTTGTCCAAGCAGCTGTGCAAACTGCTGTGCTAAGGGTGCATAATCCTTACTGACATGCTCTGGCAACAAACACGTATCTGATGGCAGCCCTGTTTTAGATAATCTTCTGCTCTGTCCTTCCCTCTCTGCCCCCACTGAGAGCTACACAGCTAAACATAGGGTACTCTATCTTTCTCAAAAAAAGGAAAAGCATCTCTGCGCTCCTTACCCTGCAATGTACAGAGCTCAGCCTTGACAGTCACCCGTGGATTGGATGTAAGTGTAGACAAAGAGTGGATGTGCCTTGTGTGGCACAGAGGTGCTGAAATCCTCATCAGCAACCTGGAAATGAAGGTCAGACATTCAGTCTTCAAGGAGTCCCATGAAGTGATCTCAGTTTACTTGAGGTGCTTTGAGTCATGGGGCTTCAGAATGAGAACACCAAACCCTGCAGCAAGTGGTGAGGTCAAGAGCAGTACAGAAGCTGTATGGGTGCCACAGCTACCTTTATAGTATTGAGACTGGACTATCGTTACTAAACGTGGTCAGCTGCAATACAGGGAACTTGTTTGTGCCTGGAACAATTGCATTTTAAATATAATGGAAGAAGTAAGCATCACTACCAAATATCTGCCTGTTGCATGAGTGGTGCATAATATTGCTTTACCTCAAAAGCCAGTAGGAATGTGTTGGTCTGTCAGCTTGAAATAAAACTCAGGGAATCTGAGTCTTTACAGAACTATTTAAACATTATGGCCTGTTCTTTGTTTTTATTGTTTGTTTTCAGTCTGATGTCTTAAAATACAGAGGGTGGGTGTGGTTAAACACCCCAGTCCCACTCAGTCATTCCTAATATGTGGTCATGTTCAGTTTCTCCAAGATCCCTCTAGATTTGTTTCACTGCAACAACGTTATGCCAGCTCCGGAAGCTGAGGACACGCATCCTGCAGTCAGCTGCCCATCCTCTAAGATGTGTAATAACCACTTGGTGGAGAGGAACACACTTTGACTAATGCAGAAGTTCCTTCAAAAATTATTACAGAGCTTTTCTTCAAGCCTTTGAGGCTTTGGACTTTCTTACATACTAAACCAAATCCTTTGTCAGACTCTGCCCTACCAGTTCTAAGCGAGAAAGCTGCAAGATACATCACATCATACAAAATTGCTTTCTCTGTAAAAATCCCTGCAATAAAATAATGGACATCAGATGTCTATTTCTTGCTAATGTGCTGACACTGCATAAAATGAACACTTCAATTCTCAGCCCAGAACACAATTTTCTACTCTTCATGCCATGGACCCATAAGACATTGTAATCCAGACTCGCATCACGAAGCATTCAGCCTTCAACCTAGCCTGAGATAGATGTCCATGTCTTCTGATGAAATTTCTGTGAGCAATGAACATAGGCACTCAGCTCACCTCAGTCCCCTTCTAGAAGTAACTGTCTGTTATTATTAGCACAAATCTGCAGTCACTGCTCTTCTGTCTTCACCATCTTCATGAAATGCCTGAAGTGGGGGTGATGATTTCACCTCTCACTTTTCTAACTTGTTCTTTCCCACGTTCCTCTTCACCTTGATATTATTTCTGGTGGGAATTCAATCAGGTAATGATCATAGGATCCTTTAGGTTGGAAAAAGGTTCTTCAGATTATCAAGTCCAACCATTAACCTAACAGTGCCAAGCCCACCACTAAACCATGTCCCTGAGCACCACATCTACCTGTCTTTTAGATACCTCCAGGGATGGTGACTCAACCACCTCCCCGGGCAGCCTGTGCCAGGGCTCGGCCACCCTTTCCATGAAGGAATTTCCCCTCACACCCACCTAAACCTCCCCCGGCACAACGTGAGGCCGGTTCCCCGTGTCCTGGCGCTTGTTCCCTGGGAGCAGAGACCGACCCCCCCTGCCTACAGCCCCTGCCAGGCAGCTGTAGGGAGCCACCAGGTGCCCCTGAGCCCCCCCTCTCCAGGCTGACCCCCCCCAGCTCCCCCCGCCGCCCCCCCCAGCCCCTGCCCCAGCCCCTGCCCCAGCCGCTGCCCGGCTCTGGACACGCTCCAGCCCCTCTGCGTCCCCCCTGCCCTGAGGGGCCCGACCCTGAGCCCAGGCCCCGAGGGGCGGCCGCCCCGGTGCCCAGCACAGGGGGACGGGCACTGCCCCGGCCCTGCCGGCCACAGCGCTTCTGACAGCGGCCAGGGCGCTGCTGGCCCCCTTGGCCACCTGGGCACGCTGGGGGCTCCTGCCCAGCGGCTGTGCCCAGCCCCCCCGGCCCTTTCCCCCGGGCAGTTCCCAGCCCCCTGCCCCCAGCCCGCAGCTGCCGGGGGCTGCTGTGCCCCACGGGCAGGGCCCGGCACTGAGCCCCGCTGCCCCTCACACCGCTGGCCTCGGCCCCTCGGCCCGGCTGCCCAGAGCCCCCGCAGAGCCCCCTGCCCCCCGGCACGGCAGTGCTCCCCCCAAATGATGCAAGGCCCTTTCTGCATATGCTGATCTTTCATGATTTTAACCCAACAGGTATCATTTGTAATGGGAAAAGAAAGTGTTTAACCATGAATTTTGTCTGCAGTTTCCCCCTGTATTCTTCATAACCGTATTTCCTAGCTGTGGCTGTTCACCGCATAGAAGCTTGCTGGAGTAAATGCCATGCAAACTTACACAATCTCATTGCTCTGCTATAAAACTAACACAGAAAGACAAACCTATTGAACTGAATTGCTTCTAAGTTACGTGAGAGGAAATTAATCTACTATGCACCAGTCCATTTAGGCATGAGACAAATTGAAATTGGTATCAGATGAGGTGCAAGAAAACCAGCATCAAGCAGGGGGTTTGATGTATGGCAAGTGAAGTAAGGTAAGAACTTACAGAAGTTAGATAACGCAGTTAATTGTTTCCTTCATTAAGTCAGTCATTTGTGCGATAGGTACTCAAAGACTTACTGATCTTCACAAAACAAGACTATTCTCCAAAAGTCAAGTTGTTGAAATTATCCCTGACCAGACCTTATAACAATATATTCATGCCTGTAGTTTTATCAATGAATAAATCAATATGATGTTGCCTTTGATTTATTTTCGGTTTATGAATTACTTTTACGGACACCTAAAAGAAATATCAGGTTACTATTTACAGCTACTTCCTCTGTCTAGGTCAAGGTTTATAAACTTAACTGGTTCCTCTTAAAAAATATCTAGGCCAATATTGAGGTTTTATCAAATCTCAAATTTGATATAATTTGAGGGCAAAACCAGTGCAGAAAAGAAGTGAGTTTTTTTTCTTATAAGTTATCTAAAGTCAATAAATTAGTTTCTTGCTTTGTGCTGAGATATATACTGATTACATATTATATCTCTATATATTTATCTCAATATAATATCACAGATAAAGTAAAATATGGCAATTAAAAGGCATGGATTCTGATAATAAATTTTATTTGCTGGTTGGGGTTTTTTTTTGCCCCTTCATAACCAAGAACTGTTACAGAATTGCTGTTCTTTATACAAGCAACATTTTCTGAAATTGTAGATTGATATCTCTGGTCATGGTGCTAATTAGTATTTCTTCATTGTGTCCTTGGACCTTCCCTTCTGTGTGTTATTTCTTCTATTAAGATTGCAGGATCTTTGGAAAAGGAACCATCGTTTTGCTCTGAGTTCATGCAGTACCTGCCATGTTATGCTCATATTTTATGAAAGTTCCTACTGAAAGTGTAATCTGTGGTCCTTTTAAATAGTTGTGTGTTCCCACAACAACCTCTGTAGGAGATTTCCAGTTTCAGTGCTGATGATATGAAAACTTGCACAATCCCATTATTATACTCTAAATTTTATGCTGTAAATCTAATGTAACAGCTATGAGTAGGGATAATCATCTACGTAGGGGATATTTTTAATCTCAGAAAGAATCCAAAGATCAATGTACAGCTCACACGACATGCCAAAATGTGCTACTCTTGACATGAGGGAAATCCACTGGACTGAAGTAGGACAGGATGTGCGGAGTGGGTATACACAGATGTTTTGCACTGAAAAAATACTTCTGTGGTGTTAAACTACAAGCTTGGCCTGTGTTTTCAATAAGATCTCATGAGTCACACCAAGCTGCTTTGCAAGACATAAGCCTGCTACTGCAAACCACAAGTTGGCCTTTTGTCTCAGAGCAGCTACATAATTACTGGGTACTGCCATGTTATATCACGTGGTTATCATCTTCTTGAAGCCACTCCTTGAAAATCCTGAGCTATTTTTAATTTATGGTTCACTGGATTTACAATATTATTCTTTAATATGTTACGTTTTTCCAGGAATTAACTACTACCTTTTATTGTAGTAGTAAATTATATAGTAAATGTGGCTTTTACTGTCTCTTTACTGACAGTGTCTAAGAATAAGCAAGGTTTAAGAACAATACTAAAAGTATCATCACATGGCATATACGATTTGGTTATATCTAAGGTCAGGGTTAGAGACAATTTTTGTAATGTAATTAGGAGTATTTCTTGGCATTAGATACTCCCTCTGTAAAAATGGGGACAAAAATAGTAATCTTTAGAATGATGAAGGAAAATAAGCTGTGCTGTTGAAAAGCTAGGTATTATCATCCTCCTCCTCTCTAGTGAAATAAGTCTTTTTAAATGTCAAAATTATTGTCCCTATATATTTTTCCTTGCTTCAGCATTTAATAAAATAGCCCCTGGACTCCAGGCAAAAAAGTTTTTTGTAACACACAATGATGTCTGGTTTTTGTGCAGAACAACAAAAAAAAAAGATCATTCCTGTCCTCATGAGTAACAAAAAAGTTAGATTGATTATGTTTTGCATTCATCCACAGAAAAACTTGGAGGAAAGGTTTAGTCTTATTTCTGGAAAACAAATACATGTTTTATTATCCAAAGATTTCAAAACTCTTTCACCATACCTAGAAAACATGTACTGCATCATATTTTATATATGCCTTTTTTTTCTGAGTAAGTTTTTCTGATTTTCATAAAACTTTTATCTGTAATGCCATGAACAATTTTAATAATTTCATAATTTTGCTGCAGTCTGCCCTTTTACACTATTCTGGTGGAATGATTTCTCCATCCCAATGGTATTTAGCTGAGTGTTTTAAAGAGTTTCTTGAATTCAAATATAAAATGTAAATGAGACCCTTAACTAAATCACAGATGCAAATAACATCCAGATGGATCAGTACATGTATTTCATAAACAGTCCCTATCTTTGTAATGGGTTAAATTAAAATCCTGGATCCAACATGCAGTAAGTGGAAGTTTCAATCTTTTCAAATCCTTGTTTGGAACTGATCTGCATGGCTGATGTCCATCTCTAGTCAAAAATCTGTTTGCCCACAGGAAAATGATTCCCACTGTAGTCACAAATAGTTACACATGTCTCTATGGGTGCCTGTGAAGCCAAAAGTTTGCACAGACTGGGGAAGCAACCTTGTCAGAGGAAAAAAATATACAGATCCCATGCTGCAACTGTTTCCTGAATAAAATATTTCAAGCCCTGGCGTGTCTGGACTGCATATGGAATGAGCATATGTATGTTTATATGCACGTGTTTATGTTTGTATCTAGTTACCGATTCTAATATATTATAAAAAAAGAAAAAAAAAAGAATGAAAGCTTATGCATTTGACATCACCTTAAGCAAGAATAAATGACCAATTCAGGCTAAAATTGCAATTACTTTCAATATTGTAAAAAAGACATTTTATACAAATCTACCTGAATTTTATGTATGTATGTACATACATGTGTGTTCATACAGAATTATAGTAAAGCATATTTATAACTGTATGATGTGATAGAACAGGGCTTTTTTATTTAAATGTACTGTGATAGTACCAAACTCAGTAACGGAAAGACTCAGCAGTGTTACAGCCAAAGTGCTAGACTCAACAACGGAAATGATGGGACATGAATGGGAGTTATAATGACAGCAGAGCCAAACACTTCTTGATAGCAGCAGACAGCAAAGCAAGGGGCAAGCAACAGGAATTGCAGCTTGGGAGGCTCAGCTTAAAATTTAAGGGGAAAAAAATAATAATAAAAAGTTAACCAGAAGGTTAGTGTTGGCAGTAGTCCCACTTTGAGCAGGAAGCTGTAGTAGACGGATCCTGAATTTCCTTCAGATCAGCATTTCTATGATTCCATGAAAGGTATGAAAAAGTGTGAGCCAGGTATCACATCTTGAAAAAACCCAGCACATGCATATGATAACCCAGGTGGATTAGCAAAGCTTAGCTATGGATATTATTTACTAGAACAAGAGGTAACTGTTCCAGGCCACCAACATATGCCCATTTCTGAAAATATTAATGGGATTTCTCCAATAAAAAATTTACAGAATTGACCTATAGCAATTTGCACTACAAGAGTCACCCCTGGAATCTCCAAAATTTACCTTTTCTTTGATAAGTATTGCAAGGTAAAGAAGTATTAGGCAGCTGTTAAGAATTATTATCTGTATCAGTACCTTGAATTCCATTGTCTGGTTCCAGTAGCCAGCTCTCCAATTCCATTGTGCAATACATTATTAGTTTCTTTGATCAGGAAAGATCTTCCATTATAAATGTGCCAAAACTATACCTGTATGTAATAAAGTTTATTTGACCCAGGAAGTTACTGTAGAAATATAATTGCAAAAAGTATTAATAAATATAATTTATTTTAGTATTCAAATGTAATGTCAAAATTTTTTTCATTCACTGTGTTCTCTAACAAGAGCGTATGAAATATGTACTTGATCTTAATTTATTCATTTGAAAATGCTTGCAAACATTCCTAGTGCTCCATTCATTGTCTTGTATAATTCTACACTCTGTTGTACTCTTTATTTCAAAAGAGAGAATGAGCTTGTACTTGCTGGTTGCAGCCTCAGACACTTTAAGACACTCCCAAAAGTTTCTTTTTTCACTTGAGCTTCTGTCGGAAGATTTCTAAATGTAAATGTAGGTACTTTAAAGTTCGCCCTGATTGCTTAATGATGAGCAACCACAGATGACTTGACTTCTGCTTACTTAGGTACTAATTATAGATGTCTAGCTGAAATACACCCAACATTTTGAGTTAGCGTGGGAGGAGCTTGCATACTATTCTGACAGGTGCTAGAGTAAAACTTTAAGACTGACAAACAGGAACCATTTAGGGAACTAATGGCTGAAAAGAGTGACCACAACTAGTCTTTGCTTTGTTTTTTTGGCTGTAAAATATAGAAAACAATAGCTCATAAGAAAGAAATAACTCTTTGAAGTGTTATGAAGATATCCTGGTTTTGCAGACCACTATGAGTTTCTTGTCTGGAAGGTGTTATAGACAGTGAGAAGAACTTATTTCTTGCTGTCTCCTATAGAAGACAGATGCATTGTCAATCATGAATGCCATGCTTTCATCTTGCAACCCAGATGCAGAAAATATATTTTTTACTTGCCTTCAGCTTAACAAGCAGAATTACTGGTTTCTTAATGAAGTATATGAGCCTGTTCCTAAATCAATCACTCACTACCACACTGAAACACTGGTTCACCGTACCCTGATAGATATATCTGGTTCTTTCATATTCAGTGTGCATGAGTATTTTTAAAAAGTCAGTGCACATTTAAAAAACATCACTGCACATTTACACATCAATGAACCTTACAGGTTTTTGTTCCTGCCGTACTGATGCTGAAGAAAGTCTGTTTGCCTAAACTTACTTTTGTAATATTTTTGGGTTTGTGATGAGGAGAAATTGCGGGTCTGTTTTAATTTACTGCACTGTTTGGTAACTATTAACACCCGGTACAGATGAAAAGTTAATAGCCTAGTGGAGACAAAGCAAAGAAAAAGTACTCTCCCTAGTTAACTAAAATTAAAATTTCTTAATCTTTCAACTGCAAACTCTCAATTTCCCCAAAATTACCAAGAAATATCTCAGTATATACTAATGTCTCAAATGTGGCTTCCTTCAATTTCTCTTACACAAACTTAAAACAATTTAAAAAAATAATCTATTGTCTTCCTATTTGCTAGCATGCCAATTTCATGGAAAGATATACTGTGGAAGTATCTACACTCCCAAGAAATAACACTAGTTTTTTTTTTTTCTTTTTTCTTTTTCTTTTTTTCACCACCAAATTTTCATTGGGAGGCAGTGGGCCCATTCCCACCTGAACATGCTAGAGAATAACTTGAAAGGTTTTTTTAGGACTAAGCATTTCAGCAACTGAAGAGCAAATTAACCTATATAGTGTGATATCTTCTACTACATGATTTTCAAGAGAAAAATGGAACTACACAAGAATCACATGCTTTTGCCAGAAACAAAGGAAACAGACTGTAGAAAATACATTTGTGCCTGTTTCATAGAAATAGGAAAGCAATACAAACCAGAATTACTTAAGCCCTTGCTTAACTTCTGAAATCAAGATACCATTAACATGTTAATAAAGGAGCTGCCTGCTCTCTTAGAGCCAAGCATTTTTCTGAACTGGAACTGCAGTTCTCAGTACCAGCAGCATCATGTCTTTCTGAAACAGACTCATGACCCCAGCCTATGCAGAAATTCCTAAGAAACACTTGATCAGATAAGAAGAATGTTTTCAAGCAATAATCATGCAAAGGTTTCCCAGATGGATGATTTTGTGCCATGAATAGAACACTGTGGGGCACTGTTTTTTGCATATAACTTTTATTCTTTTTTATTTTTTTATTTTTATTTCCACACAGTTGTCTTTTATTTCCTTGCAATGTTGGTGGTAGGAATTGCTGTAGACCTCACAGGAAGCAACCAGCCAACCTGGAGTTTCATCAAACACAGAGTACAGGCTTAAGCCTGCCCAGATACACTGTTAAGCACAGAGCTGAGTGCAGGACAGCTATGTTACCTACATTTAAGAGCTCTTTTACCAGTAAATCAAATCATAACATAATCTGATTTAGGTTATACCAACACTGCAACACAATGTCCTCTTTGAGCTACCTAACGTGGTGGAAAGAATACAAATGATGCTCATAAAATAGTCCTCTTGACTAATATAACAAGCTTCTCAGCTGCCTACTGATTAGTCTAGACAGAAAACAATGTTAGTGAGCCTCTTCTGTTGTCTGTATCAGAACTTCTTCAATATTATGAAATGGCAAGGAACTGTTATAACCAAGACCACAAACTGATCTCTTGGATTCAGTCTGAGTCCCCTTGTAGGCAGTAAAAGTTTAGTAATAATATCAATGAAGAATTTAATCAAGAAGGAAGAGAAAGGAGCATTATAATCTTGTTTGGTCTTTGCTTTCTCCTTACTCAGAAACAATTCAAATGAAAACAGTGAAAAAAGAATCAGACTGTGTTTTGCGCATGACTTCCAGCAGCCTCAGCAATACGAATTGGAAGCCACCCATCTAGCTGATGCACGAAGACCACTAACCATACACTCAATAACATATTTCCATTTTTTTGCTGTCTTTTTGGATTATTTCAATGGCACAGCTCAAGGCAGCTGTGTTTAGTGCCTAAGGAGTTGCAGCTGTTCATCATGGATATGTCAGGAAGGAGAGGGTTTGGAGCTTGTTTCCAGGGTTCCTACTGTGTAGAAGGCTGGCAAGGACTGTGGAAAAGGGAGGGTATTGAAAAGAATTTCTCTAAAGCTGTTTCTTATAGTTGTGGTTTTGGTCACATGTGGTGAATAGCTGAGGTGTTTTTTGGTTGGACAGCCTGGGCACTTTCACAGCAACTATCAGGCAGTCAGCATTTCAGAGCTGGTGACTAAATTGTTGAGGACTTTGGTTTTCAGCCATTTTCCTTGATACATCTTATAAGGCCAGTCATGTACGGATCACAGAATCACAGAATGGTCAGGGTTGGAAGAGACCTCTGGAGACCATCTAGTCCAACCCTGGCTAAAGCAAGTTCACATACAGCAGGTTACATAGAGTCATGTCCAGAGGGGTTTTGAATATCTCCAAAGAAGGAAACTCCACAGTCTGTCTGGGAAGCCTGTTCCAGTGCTCTGACACCCTCCAAGTAAAAATGTTCTTCCTCATATTCAGATGGACCTTCCTGTGTTGCAGTTTGTGCCCGTTGCCCCTTGTCCTGTCACTGGGCACCACTGACAAGAGCCTGGCCCGTCTTCTTGGCACTTGCCCTTAAGATATTTGCATGCATTGACAAGATCCCCTCCCAGCCTTCTCTTCCCCAGGCTGGACAGCCCCAGCTCTCTCAGCCTGTCCTCATCAGGGAGATGCTCCAGCCCCCTCATCATCTTTGTAGCTTCCACTGTTCCCTCTCCAGTAGCTCCCTGTCTCTCTTACATTGGGGAACCCAGAATGTTTGTAATGAAATAGTTGATTCTTTACATTTGCTCTTTCAGATTGCCAGCCTGTGAAGCCAGGCCAGGCTTTTAGTTAAACTGATTTTTTGGGAAGCCCTATTCAAAGACACATAGGGATAAGTATAATAACCTGTCTAAAGACTTCCCAGTTTTCTGTTAGGGAGAAAGAGAAGGTTCTTTTCTGATCTCAGATAAGCAGATGGCTTTGCTTTAATTATATCACCGTGAAGAAGGCCTTGTGTTTTTGCTGCTGGCCATTTAAGATCTCAAAAGCAACACTAGGCAGTTACCATGGTGCAGTGGACTTATTTTTAGCCAATAGCTGGAGAATTTAGCTAGCCAGAGAGTATAGACACATCATGACAGAACACTTGCAACATGGGATTCGTACAGAGGTTCACTGGACACTTGTTTGGGTAAATAAAAATTACTTTTATTTGATTAAAATGTCATTCTGGTCTTCTGTGGTTGCCTGAAGCATGAGTGACAAACTTAGAAACAAATAAATTTAAAAACAGTGCCACATTACAAGGAATTTTCATCTCTGGTGGTAAATGTAGAAGATACATATTGACAATTTCAATATGGATTAAATGCTTCACAGATTATGGAATTTTTTTTCCATATGGCACCCACACAGTACAGTTTTATGGGTCTAGTTCTCCAGCTGCATCAGTTTATAGGAGGTGTATATGCCTACAATGCCTGTCTCTTGGTGCTGAACATATTTTACATCTCACCTCCCACCACTGTGGCAAAGGTAAACAAAGCAGCATTTAGAAGATAGAAGAGGATGAATGAATCCAGCATCCTTTGTGTCAACTCAATCAGAGGATTGAAAGGAAGTGATATGTTGCAACAGGAACCTCATGGAAATTCCTGAAACTTTTGCCATTCTCCCACAGATTTTACAAACATTTTGGATGATCCTTTGTGCCATAGTGACATGAGCTGTACAAATGAATGCAGATGATGTCTAACAAATGTCTTTTCTCTCTCTTCCCCTGTGTGTTTATTTATACACACTTACATATAAAATTACAATAATCTCTTAAATAGAACTTTTATTACAGGCCATATCCTCCGGAGCTTCATGATCCATAAAATGTGACAGCAAAGAAAACAGGTACCATGTGTTCAACACAATCATGGAAGAGACATTTACAGGCACTCAGAGATCACAGTGATACACCTGGATGGATTCAGGTTATACCACGCATGAAGAAACTTTAGTTTCATTGGCATAGTATAAGACCAGACAATGTTTATGTCATGTATAAGTTCCACATATGCCAAGTCCCTGATGAGATTTAGGTACAGTTTTGTCCAATGCCTACCTGACTGTGAGCTTAAAACCTGGTAGTTTCTAGGTGACTGGCTGTGGAAGTTGTTAATGAAGAAGATTCATGAAGAAAAGCCCCATGTTAGAAAGTCACTTCTTGAGGCTGGCCCCCAGCTAACAAATCTGGCCAGCACCGTGCTGGTCTCCATCACTACCTGTTCAAGGATATCTGTAATAAGCTCATTGAACTACCTGGGTATGTCCTCCAAGTCTATGACCATGAGAATTACTGTAGGTGCCAAACATTCATGTAAGCATCCTAAAATCAGATTAATAAATAAATAAAGGTGAAAGTGGGTCTAAAATATGTTTTCTGCCCTGAAGTAAAAACTGATTGCAGAAGGGAAAGCAAAGCACAGTGAAATCATAGGTTATCTTAAAAAATATCTTATCCTAACAGATCCCTGTGACCATCAGTTTATATTTAGTAAAAGTAAATGTTGTAACCAAATTTATCATGTGGAATATTAAAGAAGATGTAACTCCTGTAATGGTGCTTTATTAATATACAGTAAATGCTGGTCTTGGTAAACTCTTTCTGAAATGAACAGAATGCTTCTGACTGCTTCTGAATGAAAGCAAACAAGTAATTCAGAATCAACACCTAACCTGTCTGAACTTAAAGAAGATCAAAATTTTTCTTTCTTTAGGCCTAGTTAATAAAACTTAATGAACTACAGAGACTAAATAGTTTCCTGCAAATTCTCTAATTTTATCCCTTTCGTCACCGATTCTCTGCATTTAAGCTTATGACTGTGAGCCTTCTAACCTAGAATTACATTTTTGTCTCTGAGTGAATTTTTCACATAATCATTTCCCATCAACCTTTGAGACATGATATTGCCAAAAGTCTGATTTATTTGGTAAAAAAAAATATAAAATAAAATAAACCATGGAACTCAAGACACCTGTGACTGCCATGAAGAAAATTAATTTTGCCTTAAGATTCCCAGTGCCTGACTTCTGGTAGCCTGATGATGGTTTAGTTTCTATCCATAACTTTCATAAATTTATGTTTTTAATTCCATGCCTGATACAGAATTCTATTTGATACATAAAGTGGTACCTTTTAGTGATAAGCTTTGCTTTATTTTGAAAGTGGTTTTTTTTTTTCCCCCTTTTTAAAATTTGAAATCTTCCCTGTTTACAGGATACAAATAATTATGTATCATAGTTACAGTGATATTATGAACTTTCACCAGTTCTGACATAATCGGATACCATGTTAGCTGGTGATCCACAATCTACCCTATCAAGAATGTTGCACACCTTTTTATATGTTGTGATGTGAAATAAACAAAACTACTATAATTTCCTAGTTGGCTGGAAATTAGTCTTTATGAACATACCAACAAAGAGCTAAATAGGGGGAAAAAATCCCCACAAACCAAACCCCCAAACAAACAAACAGAAAACCAACAAACTCGACCTAAAAGATGTTAATCTCTGTCAGTTGGGGTCCATGTCATGTTTTCAGGTCTCAACTCTTACAAATTGCAAGCTATTACTAATCATTAGTGCTAAGCCAGTCAGGTAATTCCCACAGAATTTTCCCAAATTATCCTGTGTGCATAACTTGTTTTTATCAAAGTTATACAATCTGAAAGAAAGATAGCAAGAGGATAATAAAAGTGAATCTGAAGTTAAATCATGTATTGGCATCTATGAAACCAAATGATGTTGTTTATGCTTTATAGCTGGGAAGTGGCAGCTAAAAGACATAAGATTAAAAGAATTCAGAACCAGATAACTAGCAGTACGAAACCCAGACTTTAAGCATCCAATTTATGCTGTCTGTGCAAGGTCTCACATCAATGCAAGGTTGCATTTTAACATTAAAACCGAGGCTAAGCACAAAACACAGGCTGCATATCTCCTGTTTTGAGCTGGTGTGCTGTTCAGACATCCATTCCCATTACCCATGAAGGTATCTAAATAATGTTTTTGTCATAGTCATGTAACGTTGCCATAAAAAATACTGTAACCTTTCTTCAATGAATTTTAGTCCTTTGTTATACTGACTACGTGTAAGAGGTTACAAAATATTTTAAGTCATTAAATTTATCTGCTGGGAATTAATTTTTTTCTAAATATTTTAATTCAAAACCAAGGAAAAAAGTGAAATTCTTTTGGCTTTAGGCCTACTTAATAAACTAGTAGAACTCTTACACTGTACACATTACAAAGCTAGTAATTTTTTCTATTTATTATTTCATAGAAAGTATCTATTTTCATTAAAATGACAATTTCTTTCCAAAATGTTTATTCTGAAAGAAATATTGGAGATTTCACTTAAAAAATATATAATTTAGGTTTTTTTAGAAAAGAGGATGGAGAATTTCAGATTTTCACCATACTTTATCAGTAAAATCAGTAATTTTGCTAATTCAGATGCAATTTTACATGTATTAAAACTGAAATTGCTTTGGGAAAGTACTAATTCTTAGTTTGAAAAAGCAATTTGGAATTTATTTTTGTTTTATTTCTGCTTCTGGATCTCAACATTACCTTTTGCAATAGACTTTGCAATTTGTATACCAACATGGAAATTAGAACATATTCTTCTTGGATATTATTTGGCCAAAACTGGTGACAGAATTTCTGGACAGTGTAATGGAAATGCAGAGTTGAAAAAGAAGAAGGTAATGAAAATCAATGAAAAAAAAATGACAGAAGTTATTACAAAAGCAGAAAATTACATTTTTAATTTCCTGAGGGAAATGCAGAATGATTGTAATGCATTGTTGATTTGGGTTATGATTTCTTTATACAAGTGCAATCAAAATGGATGAAGTATAAAATCTGCACAAGATTTTTGGAAGAAGTTTACAAAATCATGAACCATGCATAGCAACAATAAATGAGCCCAACACCATAAATACAATTTTTGTGTTGAATTATTTGACTAGTTAGATTCGATAAGTCTTTAAATCTGACCTTCCTTCTGAGGTATCTTTTATTGTGTGCTTTCACATTCATGTAGCTTTATTGATTGTATCTTCTTCACTGCCATATGTTAAATTGCAAGCAATAAAATTGAAACATTAAATCACATTCCTTTCCTTTCATGTGTCACTTACCTATTGGGAACATATGTTACACTGGCATAATAAAACTTGCCCTGAAGGCCTAGCTTGTGTACACAATGCTGTGAAAATGCAGGCATATAAAAATGTCCCTGTGTCCTAACAAAAGATTAAGCTTCAATAAAATAATATTATAAATATTTCAAACATAAAATATGACTTGTAGTGATGTAATAACAAATTCTCTAGGGTCTGTAGCTGTAAAAGGAGAACCGAAGGATATCTGCAGCCTGTGTCTTCCAGCAGAGTTTACCACTTCACCTGTGACAGAGGCCACAATATTTTGCTGAAAAGGTTTAACTCAGACACTTTCTCTATGCTGTCAACTATTGTTCCATATTAACCTAGCACACATTTATTCTTTATATAATGGATTTTTATAATGCATTTTTTTGCTATTCATATGAGACAACTGAGAACTATATGAAGAAAATAAATATTGATTTCATCATGTTGAAAAATAATTTTAACATGAAGCAAAATTAAGTATTCTGTACAGTAATGAATGAAACACCCTGGGTTTAGTTTGAGTTATGCCTCTGTACTTTCAATTAGGCAAGAAACTGGTTTCAGCTAGGTTTTCTCTTTTGGAAAGGAATCTCCTTTTATGACGGCCATTTTTATTTTTTCAAGGACCCACTGCTGCTGCAGAACCCAAAGCCTGGAGTATGTCTTTCAGAACAATGACTCATATCTGATACCTAACTAACTGAGATTAGGATATGAAATATTCACTTATGCCTTTTTTAGAACCAGACTGATTGGTTCTCTCTGAGTGACAGGCTGAGGAGCTACATAACAGTTCTGACCCAGTCATTCCTTAAAACTCTCACCTTTATAAAGAGCTAGCGTAAATAACGAGATGCTAGGTTTTAGTCAAAATTTTGTTTGCAACTCATAAGCAACAGATGATCCTCATACTAAAGTTCCTATCCTTTGTTTATAAACTTGTGTTATACAATGTGCAAATTTACTGAAAGGAAATGAAAAATTCTGAATTTTGTTTTTTAGCAGCACACAAAGTTCAGAACATTTGGCTCATCGTATTCCTTTCCTCTTGGTTTGACGTTGGCAGAGATTATTCAGTAGCAAGCCAAAGCATGGCACAGCAGTTTGAAGAAAGTGAAGTATTTTGTATAACTGAATGTTAAGTTAGTTCAAACAAGAGGCTATATAATTGTCAAAACCACACTGGAACTAACTCACCTATTCTTCCTAAAAGTGCCACGGGGTCTTCATTTCACAACTGGTCCGTGGGACACTGGAGTTTATTGTTTGTTTCATTGCAAAAGACTGAGAAATATTGAGATTGAAAATAACTTTAGTTTCATTTCCAAAAGAAAGAACAAAGTTTAACTGATACTTGCTAGAGCATGAATCCAACAAAACAGCTGGAGTTTAAATGAAAAGGACTTCTATTTCCATTATAAAAATGAATTTTCTGTGTTGTCTGGGAGAGATGCTAGGTTTCTTCATTTGGTCCAGGATAATAGCGCTACAGTCTGACTATACTTATCTATCTCATCCAATTCTTTTTCTTCTGACTATAGTCCTTGAAAATGAGTTTTTCAGTAAAAAACCAAAACAATGTCTAACTTAATGAGCATTGTATAACATTGAGAAAAGCTGTCAGTTCATCCAACCCTTATTATTTCATCATGAAAAGTCTGATCCTGAGACATTATCCATTGCTTTTTATTCTCAGGCCCAGGAGGGAGCAAATCAATTGCAAATGCAAAATTTGTCAAAGGCTTTGGGCCCAACCCTTGAAAAAGAAGTACAGCCCATGCTAAATGGCTGTGCTCCATAAAAACTACAGTGGGGGTAGTGGGAAGGAGTCTTCAATCCTGGCCAGAAAAAGTGCTTATGCAGCTGGGTCACAGATGCTTATTCAGAAAAAGGGGCACAGAAGTGATTGCAGGCATATTCATTCAAAAGATTTGATCCAATATATTTGTACAGCATTTCAATATGTTACATACATTTATGGACTAAAAATATTAGTACCAAACAAGGAAAATGTAACAATCTTCTCTAAGAAAGCCTCTCACAGCTGTTGCCCTCTTCATGTCATGACCTTACAGCTCTTCAATGAATGCATCACTCCCATGGATATATATCTTAGGGTAGGATATACCTCTTCAAATTTTATCCATCTGAGGTTTGATATTAAAATCTGAGCTAGTTATCCTTTGTTTACAACAAAGCAAGTTCCTTCAGAGGCATAGATGCTTACTTGAGAAAAAGCCAAATCAATGTTTGGATGTGCCAACTTCTTTTTGTGGGTATAAAGGGAATTTAGGTGATTTGATCAGAAAATTAACTTCTTTTTGACTCTTAAAATCCTATTCATAACTCCCATGTATTATTCTCATAGACCTGAATTCTATAGACCTCAATCACTCTTAAGGCAGTCCCATTGTTTGCAAGGGGTTAACCGGGCTGTCAGGTACTACTCGGTGAATAAGCATGGTGGAATCTGGCTTTCTGCCCAAGCATGTTGAATGAGGTTGGCTAAGAATGCTTGATTTACTGTGAACAAATAGTTAAAGCAAAATTCAAACCAGATAAATAGATCATTCATGTAGTAGTCACCCACTACTACCACCCCCTACTACTATGACATTACGAATACAGAATATCATTATAGAACTACGATTGTAAAGCTTAACTGTATTGCAAATTCTGTGCATGGCTACACAGGGTTATCTCAGTTCTGTGAGTATAGTTCCCCAGAGCTCTTGTAGAACCACCATAAAGAAAAAAAATATAAAATTATGTATACAAAACTGTCTTTGTATTGCTTAGGGTGAAAACATAGCACGGTGAAAGACACCATTTCTAATACAAGTATAGTGTCTTCTCATCTGTGGCTTTGTGTATAGAAAAAAAGATATGTATGGTTGCATATAAATCATAGCTAGGTAGACAAGCCTGGTCTACCATTGAAAAAAGAAGAGTAAACTGTTCTCATTGAGATATCTGCTGTTACAGCTAAGCTATCTTTAATCAAGGGAGTTCAGCTAAGTTAGGCTGGATGTCTTTATAACTGCACACACACATACATCCGTAAATAAACACATACATACAAGCCTGTGCAGCCTACAGTTATTCTTGCACAAAAACTGTGTCAGAGCTATGACACTAAGAACCTCTGACATTTTGAAAGTACCCAGAGTTGGTTAATGCTTTGAGGTAGATCTGCATAGACAGTTCTTTTGCAGTGAACTCACCAAAAGAGTCTGAAAGACTTTTAACCTGAAGAAAGCCAGATTTAATTAGAATGCACATTAGGACAACTCCATAAATACAGCTCGTCATAACTCAGTCAAACACAATAGAAAAGAAAAGGTTTTATATACAACTCTCCACAGTGTCTCTGCAGGGATGCTCTCAAGCTTCCAGCCAGCTCAGTAGCTTTCAGTTGCAGCAAAATTGGCACAGTTCTTTGTGGCCCTGGGGAAGTTTCTTTCCTCATTTCTGATGCCTGGTTGTCTCTGTTTGCTGCTCCTCTCAGCAAGCTCTCCCACTCAGTTGTGTGGGACTTTTCTGATTTCCTACTATTTGCTGACCAGCTTTCAGCCTGTGAAAGCTTGTCTCCTCTGAATGAACTAAATAATTTCCAAGGAAGGAACAATTTTTCTACCCAGGGAGCTTCATCTGACCCAGTCATTTTTCTTAAGGGAATGTAACACATGAACAGAAACAAAAAGTGCTATTAGTATATACATAAAATAGAAATATTCGTTCATTAGCAGTGATATCATTTACTGATTCTAAGCATGGACAGAATACAAAGAAGGTTTGCAGGACTCCATGCAAGACCGAAAGTGCTCAAAGACTGACTAAATCAAATCTATGTCAAAGACTGGTTCACCTCTGCAGGATATTTTGACGCAAAGTTTGGGTAAATGGCCTAAGTAGGAAATGGTGCCTTCTTTGCAATTATTCAACTCACAAAGTGCATCGAAGTCCTCAAAGAAGCCCAACAGAAGAAACCTAATAACCAAGTGAGAAATCACTTCCAATGAGACAACAAGAAACACCAGATCCAAAATAGCTCTGAATTATTTCTATTCTTTAGGGAGCTGGCACCAATCCAAGAGGAGCTTTAGTCCACCCGGGTTTTACAGTCCTGAAAAAACAAACTGTAGGTCTCAACCTCTCTTCCTTACAAGAAGATATTCTGGGTTTTTGTTGTTTTGCTTGGTTTTGTTTTGTTTTACACTGGAGGAATAGTAGCGATGATACGTACTGTATTGCTTCCAGGGGATATACTATCTTTTTTTACTGAAGGTAAGATACATCAATACTGCTGAAAGTAGGCTGCACAACAAAATTGCATCCTAAGCCACTGGCTGCTTGAGCCTGGGACAGAGCAGTGTGCATGTAGGGAAGTTTTCTGTTCAAAAAAGGAAAGTTGCAGTAAGTATTAACTAGAGAATTAACAGCAAAGCCCAGACCTTTCTATCCTACTTGAATTCATACTTGATGAAAGAGTTTCGAAAATGTGTTTTCTAATTACTCCTAGCAAGTCACTGAAAACCAGTTAGGTGAATGCAAATTAGATTCATTGAAATTAAGCCAAATCATGGCATAAGAAAGATCTATGAAACATGCATTTTAATGAGAGAAAAGTACAATACCTAAGATAAATATCTTTTTCATCTTTTTTTCCTAACCCTTGCAACCAATCAACTCTTGAACAGAGTAAATTTCTGGAAAATCTCTGTCCCCTAGTAATGCTTATTGCTATTGAGTTTAGCACTCCTGTTGCAGATTGAGCTCCTCCTTTGTTAGTTTAGTAAAGATAACAGAAAAGCTTGACAAAAGTCATATTGTCAAGAAAAAACCTTCTTTCAATACAAAGCTATAAGGAATTTTTAGACAATATTTCATGATGGACATCATATGAACAAACATTTTTAGCTTGATTAAAGTAAAAAAAATTCTGAACTTAAAGTAATTGCTGTTTATATTGTTTCTTGACTGAAAAATTTACTATGTGAACATTTTTTGACAACTCAACTTCTCTTGAAAGCAGCAAACCATTCTATTTCAGGTATGGCATTCGTGAGAACAATAATTTTTTTGTTCCACAGTTTGCAGTTCAAAAAATATTTGTTCGCATGTTCCATTTGCCTACTCAGTTCACTGCCACAGGTAACAAAGGGAACCAATACTTGAGACAGTTACAGTGTTAAAAGTAGAGAGGGTGATAAACCGTATTTTAAATATCTATAAGTCTACACCCAGGATGGCATCATGAAAGTGGGTTGAAACATGGTAAGATGAAAACCATACCTTTTGTCTGGAGTTTTGTTTTCCCCAAACCCTCCAGCTTTTCATGTAAAACTACTGTTTAACTCTCTTAAGTGTGCTTAGAATCTTTTAAGAGGACAAAAAACCACAAACCAAACCCTAAAGGAAATCAGCCAACTTCCTTCATATCTTTTGTTCACACTCACCATGTATGTAGCTCAGGTTTTATTGTAGTAGGGCCAAGGTATGAAATTTGCCTTTTGTCCTGTTTCACTCAGTCAGCAAAGCAATCCATCCTAGGGAATGCTCCAGGAGCCTAAACCTGCACTTCTCAAAAAGTAAATCTGTTTAATATTCATAGCATGCAATTGCCAGCACCCACCCTCAAAGGAAGGTGATGGAACCATTTTTCCTATCTAACATTCCAGCATGCCATGTCAGAAATGTAATACCTAAACCCCATTTAGAGAGATACTTCCAAGTACCCCCCATTCACAGTGTTTTCCTGGGAGCTGTATCTATCTTTAAGATCTCTGCATATTTGCTTGTCCAAGAAAAGGACACAAAATGCCATGCCTATCAATTACTAAATGCATATGGATGATCCATTTGGAAAATATTGCAAAAATTTGAAACTGCAAATATCTTTGCAAGCTGCAGAAAAATCAGATCGATATGCTTAAAGATGCTATGAATACATGAGTGCCAGATGCACTGGGCTATAGGAAGCACCACTCCTTTTTGTTATTTAATGCTTAGAGTCCACATGGCAGGCCAGTGGTAAAAACAGATCTGTTCACTAAGGCCATTCACAAGCTGATGAGCAGTGTAGCCTTTTACTGAGAGAAAAGTAAAGGAACAAGGACATGTGAGTGTTGAATATGGCCAGCCTAACAGCAGCACAACTTTAAATTTGTAAAAGCTCTTAACCACCTGGTTTTCACAACATAGAGCTCAGGGTGGAATTATTGTTCTGATTCTTCTGTAACACTGCCATGATAGCGGGTCGGTTTTCCAAAATAAATACAATCAGAACGATCCTAGGCAGTTGTGTATACCCAAACCACTGTGCTGGACGAGGCACAGATGTGAACAAATGGCTCAGATGTACAGTTTATAAACCTTCAGGTCATTTCCTGCTGAATTTAAGGGGGAAAAGTGAGAAACAATATTTCTTTACATAGTTCAGAAAATATTCAATACCAACCATCATTATCTCAAAGTAGTAGACCTGCTCTTGTATTTCAAATCAGATGGATGTTATCTATTCTGGTATGATTGCTGTATTTTACATGATTCTATGTGGTCTGGGTTTTGATTATGGCTTGTGGGCATTCCTGCAATACGAATTGATTGTATAGGTCCTTAGTTATAATAATAATGCATGTGTAAAGCAAACTAAAATCAAGAGGATAAGTGCAACAATTAGCATAATAGTTCCATGAAAAGTATAATTAGAATATTGAGAATTAGAGAATACTTGGAGAAGTAAGACTATCAATTGCAATAATTTTCTTCTTCAAAGGTAAATTTGAAGGCTTATTTGTCCATGACTTTGTGATCATCATCTGGGATCACTGGGGAGAATATTCTTTTGCTCTAAACCTTGGATTCATCTCAGCAAAATGTAGCTGTCTACAAACCAGGTACCAAGGTTTAGCTAGGCATCTACAGTCTCATTGTGCCTAATGCAAAAATGTGTAGTCATTTCCCCCTCTCTTTTAGGACTCAATGAACTATACCCATGGAAGAGTTGGTAGGAAAAAAATAATTTCCTTCAACATGAATTACCAAGATGAGTTTATTTATAGCAATCATCAGTTTAGTGCTTCAGTATTGCTAATTTATGTGTCTGATGCACTTTTTCATGTTTTAGCTACTCAAGCTCTTTATGATATCAAAGAAAACTTAGGGATGCAAAGGATACAGGTTTGAGATATACTGGCACAATGTTCTGAAGGCTTTCATTTAAGTTACTTTTATTAGACTTCTATTAGAAATCAGTAAATTTACAGAATACTGTTCTGGAGTTTACGACTGTATTTCCATTATTAATGATGAGTTACATTTTCTTCTGGCTTAAATTGGCACACATCCTTTGAAATCAATGAGCCTGTGCCATTTTATTATAACTGGGAATTGAACCCATTGCACCAGCCTCTGCTTGTTAATGTTCTGTGAAATAAAAGGGTTTTGGTTTTGAGTTGAGCCCTCAGGATTGCACCAAATAGTCTGGCAATTTTATGTGCCAAAACTGTGGGCTGTTGGTGTGTAGAACAAATGGGCAGATGATACACAAGAGGACCTGGAGACAAAAGAATCACTGCCTGAGCTATTTCACCCTCCATATGTGGTGCACCTTTATTCAACAAAACCTGTTTGTTTCATTATGGGTTTTTTTCCCTCTTTTGTTCCAACTATCTAGAGATTTTATGGGTTTTTTTTGGGATATAGCAATTTGTAAAATGTTGTTTTAGTTAATTTTTTTATAAAGTGCCCAGAAGCTTTCGCTCTGAAGGAGGAAAGCTTTGTAGTGTAAAAAATTCAGCATTTAAATTTAAGTTTCAGTCTTACAAACATTTACAAACATGCTCAATTCAGAAGTAGTCAACCTAAAGCTTCTGAACTATGAATTTTTTTCAAGCATATGGTATGAACAGATGATACAGAACAGGATAATAGGAGTTTGTAGGAGCAGGCCAGCATTATCATAACTGAGTTCTAAAGTTATCCAGCTTCTGAATCCAAGAAACTGCTGTAACTCTCTTTGTCACGTAGAGTTACTCTAAACAATTACTACAGATGGCTTTAATAATTTGTATTTCAAATACCATGGCTATATATTTACAGTTAGTGATGTTTCTTAACATGTGTTGAGGTAATAAAGACTAAGAAAAAATATTTGTATGAAATTGTTTACTACTAATTTTAATGGAATAAACAATACTTTTATGTTACTCAGACCTTCAGAAACAAAACATTTTTGTTCAAGGAATTCATTCTGCAAATTAGGTACATTGTATAAATGTTATGGAGATTCCCCTAACTGGTCATATGAAAACTGATTCCCAAAGAATAAGGGAATAATTTTAACCAGTTTTTCTTTTTCAGTAATTTTTGTGCTAAATGTTATTCAGAACTTTTTACATTGAAATACATGGCACAGGAATGACTATCAAAATGGCAGAAAATGTGGCATAAAGAAGATGGGAGAAAACTTAAAGGTATTTTGGAAATGACAAAAAAAAATTAGAAAAGAAAGGTGGAATAGAGCAGAGTGAAGTAAATCCTATGTTCAAGTATAGTTTGAGCGCTGGAACTAGGAAAACTAAGAAATTAATGTGATACCACAGGTATGAAAGAATCAAAAAATGAGGCACTAAATCGGATACTACTGTACTATGTAAAAGAAATCTTTATGATTATGATTATGATCTTTATGTTTCAGATAGGAAAAAGACTCTAGGAAGAAGCAAGCCAAAGGTGATCAAACATGATCCAGTTTTTCAGAGGGATTGTTGGAGAAATTATTTTTTATTAGATTTCAAGACCAGAAGAGACCACTATCGTTATCCATTTTAAACTCTCACATGATAAACCGAAGAATTTAACCAATGATTTTGCAGTGTGCACATAAATTTTGATTGAACCAGTCCATATCTTTCAGCAAGGTATCCTAAAAGACTCAGCATACTGAAGATCTATTCCTAGGTTATTCAAGTCACTAATAAACCACCCTATTAAGCTATTATACTGTTTTTCTTACAGTTTCATCTGTTGGATCTTGTTACATTTCCCACTGGATCAAAGACTCTCCTGCAATTTTAGCAATGTCATGGGCCAGTAAGATTTGATGAGACTTGAGTATAAGAGAAAACACACCAGGATGCTAAAAAAAGGACAGTGTGGAATAGCAGATTTAGCAAAATAGGAGGACCAGTAAAGAACTGAGAGGAAATATGTGATGTCAGTTTTGTGAAATAAATTCTCATCACAGGAGAAACATGGCAAAAGAAATCACATTTTTGCCAGATGCATGAAAAGCAAAACATATGGCTTGTTTGTCTCACATTTTTTGCATATTTCTTCTGTGTTGACAGACAGGTTTTGGAAGATGGAAAGTGCCTTTTGTTTCAGTGAAATGTCCATATACTTTTTATCATTCTTACTATTATTTTGCCGGCTTGAAAAGGACTGTTTAAAAAGGTTAAAAATTATTCCAAAGAAAATTAAAGCCAGAAATACATTGAAAAAATTCAGAACAAGCCAGAAATTTTAATGAAGTCCTACAATTTTAGGAAATCTATCATCTTGGAGGAGCTGCATTTTTTCCATATTCCTGGGGAGGGGATTTTAGCAATGGAAGAAAGCAATACTTATATATACCTTTATCTGTCAAGGTATGACAAAATCTGTACAGACTTTGCTTTTATTTCCCAATATTTTTGCTGCTTTATACCTGTCACTGAAAAACAAATGCTTTTTGAAGACAGTGAACAAAACAGATTCAAGGAGGTAGCTGCTTCTTTTTTAAAATATTTTTCATTTCAAAACAGAAAAGGAAAAAAAAAAAACCACCAAACCCAAATTGTCACCCTAACATCTCACAATATATCCAGAAATTAACAAAACTAATGCTGGTTAAAAAGGTAAAGTCCTTACCCCCCTGACCCACAGCAAAAACAATATTCTAATTTTTCTGTACCCGTGAGTGTGACAGTACCTAAATGTAGATGCCTGGTCCTGGGAATAGACTTCACAGATGGGCTCCTAGGTTTGTCTCAGTCAGAGGAGACAGTCTGGCAGCTGAGAGAGGGCTTTGCAATACAGAGTGTGTTGGCCAACAGGACTGTGAGACACAGTGAAGAAATCTGCCCCCTTCAAGGCCTGGAGTATGTCCGTCCCTTGAGCAGAGGCATTTGCTCTTCATAGATGCTAACCCTGCACCTGGATGTCCTGGGAACACGGCATCAGGACATCTAAAGTGTCTTTTGAGCTTAAAGCACCTTCATTTGGACATAAAGCATAGATATGTGAGCCCATACCAATCTTTTTCCAAGATCTTTCATCTCCAGGAAATCTTTTAGTAGCACAGAGCACTTGGCTTATCTCTTTGTTTTATCAGGGTCTGGGTACTGAGAGCAAGGAATGTAGATGCAATGCTTTTCACACAGAAACAGTTCAAGGAAATTTTTTCATGCATAAATGTTAATTTCATTGCCCATTTTTTCTTTTTTTTTTTTCTGGTTTGTTTCTCCTTTTTGACATTTCTGAAACCTAGGTTTGTTTTTTTTAGTTGTGTGATACTGCAACTCTCAAAACTATGACAACACTTACTGTGCTAATAGTTAAGCATCCAAGTTTAGTGCAACATGTCTTTGAAAATGATCCTAATGTGATGATGCTAATGATTTTGATTATGAAGTGGAGAATAGAAATTATAATTAGTAATTAATTTCCAACATATATGTTGTCATTCAAAGTAAAAGAATTATTATGCATTAAAAATCAGATCAACTACCCAATTCATGTAACAAGGACAGAATTAAGTTACACAACAGGAAGGTATTTAAAAAGGCATCTGACTTGAGTAAGGAGATGCCTACTGAAATGCATTGCTTAAAAACAGGAGTAAATTGGAGTCAGTGAGATAAAATAGCAACCACCAGGGCTATTCATGTTGGGGTAACTAAGGATATGTTTTGCATAGAGGAGTAACATAAAATTCAGCTCATGGATATGCTTTTAGCCAAATATTTTAGTGGTATGCAAAAACTGTAATAAGAACCTGTCTGACAAGATGTTGTGTAAAAATTGAATAAGGGTCCTAAGATATGTGCCTTTGTATGATACCTTTACAAATCACTCCTGCAGAACCAAGAAGTCAGCATCCTGCTATGCACAGCTGCTTGTCCAGAGAACTTCAAATAAAAAAAAAAAAAAATAGAAAGAAAACTAATGTGGAAAAACACTACACAGCTGAAAAGTTAGGCAAGCACAGTTTGTACTGGATCATTAGTCATGTATTGGCCAGTCCTGATTATCAAGGGTGTCACCAGCTCATAAGCCATTTGGCACTCTGATTTAGACTGTAACTATCTAGTCACATGCTAAATAAAACAGTCTTTTTTGCCCATGTTATTTTAGAATAAGATTCTTCAGCTATTTAGAATCTCCCGTGAAGATATTTTGGAATTTCAGTGCACAGAACAACTGGAAAATCAAGCCCTTAACTAAGCCATTTATAAACTACTCTGTTCTTACAAAATGGATTATCAATGTGCAATAGCCTGTCCTGTGACAGTTGATTGCCCTTTGTTGAGGTGAGCCAAGAAATGTTCAGGTAAGATCCAAAAAGCTAATGGCAACTAAACCATAGTTCATTGGATTGCAATAAAAAATTAACATTGATAAAAGAAATCTTCCACAAATAGAAGTGAGTCATGGAGCTTTGGCTTGAAACAAGGTCTATCTCAGAGAATTCCCGAGAGGAACTCTGCCCCATGGAAGTGGACATAACCAGCACTTTTGGAGTGAGCAAAAGAGCTTTACAAATGGCACAGATAATAGTACTATCCAAACAGTTTAATACATACTGGAACTTAAACATTTCCAGAATGTTGAATTGAAATGAATAAACTTTACTCTGATGCACATACACAAAAGATGAGCAAGGAATGTTTTATCCATTCACAAAGCAAATGAATGAAGTTTTTACCAATTCTCCAGATGCATTAGATTAAAAGGAGATCAAGATGAGTAGACAGTTTCAGGCTGCTAAAAGCAAATATTCCATTAAAAGCAGATTAACAATGAATGCACAATTGTTCTATACATTTTTCTTAAAGATTTTAATGTCACCTACTAGGGTGCAAAATACAGATGATGACTGGAAATGTTAGGTCAGAGACTAAAGGTGAATTCAAGGTGAGAAGTATCTTAAGGAAAAAAGAAAGAGAGAAGGAAAGAAAGAGAAGGAGAAAGAAAGAGAGAAAGAAAGAAAGAAGGAAAGACTGAGTATACTTAGCTAGGAAATCTATATAATGTATTGGTATAGGATATATATATATACGATAAGATGTCATAGTTTATGCTTTTCCTTTAGGGATAGTGTACCTATCAATAACTAGAAGATATCAGTGCAAGATGTGTAACGAGAAGAGTGGGGTTTTTTGGTTTTTTTTTTTTTTGTTTGTTTGTTTTGTTTTGGGTTTTTTTTTGTGAGCAGAATTCAGCAATACCTACAGGGAAATACAAGGGTTTAACATATATTTACTTTAAGACAGGCAGGGAATTGCATTCAAAGTTGAAAATGATGAGAACATATCAGCATAGGGTCGTGACAGTTGGATAGCCAGAGAGAGAGGATAGGTTTTCTAGCACTTGCATTCTTTAAAAACTGTTCTAGATTAATAGTTTCTATTGCCAAAGGTTTGACATTTCTAGATATTTATTAGTTTTCCCTCAGATATTTAGAGGATAGTTAAGAATTATTGAGATTTCATTTTATTGGCAATCCAAGACTTATTTCTAAAATATTGGAATGTACTTCATGTTTCAGGGAGAAACCACAAAGGCAGGAGATCTCACCGGCAAAACCTTTTTATGACAGTAACTGAAACAAACTTTTAGACTGAGTGGGATTTGTAAAGCCTCTTACCTTCCTCTAGATAAAAGACACGCTATATCTTTACAGGAAGGACAAAGATGAATAATAATATTAAGAAACAAAAGCAGTGGACAAATACATACTTGCATTATCCGTGAATGATCTTTTGAGTGAGAGGTTGGAGTTTTGTTCTTTACGCACTAATACAATACAGTAATACATCAGTAAAAAGAAAGTGTGCTGGCACCTGACAATAGTTTGGAATAGTAAAGTGGTACAGAGATATGGCAAGTGAGATCAATGTCTAGTTAGGAGCTGTAATTGTGTATGAGCCCATCTGGAAAAGCTGGTTTTTATGTTTATACTCAAGGTTTTTGGTGAGAAGATTTGGCCAGACTGATGGAAAAAGTAATGCTCTTTTAAGAAAGTTCAGCTCTTAGAATGGTTTCCAAGTCCTTATATTTTTGGTCACTGAGGATGAACAGCCACTAGGACTGCAGAGCAGTCCTTAGGGCTTATGGTTTACACATTACTAAGACAATTAGTGAAGTAGCTGCAGATCCAGTGCTAGTGATTTTAGACTGTGGGCTTTTTACTGTGAAAGGTCCTCAAATATGTTTTTTTCTGGTCAGCCATTTAGACAGGTTCATTAGAAGCACATACCTATTTCTCCCCTTTGTCCACTGGCTTACAGTATTATTTGCTTTAAAGAGTCCAAAACCGGCTTTAACAATAATGCTGATTATTTCTGTTCACCTGTGGCTCAGTAGATGGGCTTAAGCAGTACATGAATGTATATTTGGAGCCCAGACAAAACCTCAGTGGAACCAAAACTAGACTTTCAAAAGTCCACACGATGTTTATGTAATATTTTCTAATATTTCACATGCAATTACATCTAGTGTCTGGCTGCCCTCGAACTCACCTGCCTCTGCTTTGTGGCTTCCCTAGTCAATAATTTAAACATAAAAAAGGAGGAATCTTTTTATCTCTGTCTATTTTATGGATTTTAGGTCAAATGATGGATGAGTCAAAGTGAATTTACCAATGGGCCAGACAGGGATATACAAAGATGAAAATAGATTTCAGACATGTTATTTAATTCAGGAAGCATCTGTGGGTGGTGAAAATTAAACAGTGTCATCTATCCTGAGTTTTACTGGACTTGAGATTCCTTTCCCTCTTCTGTGGGGAAAATAAATCTTCAGCAATCATGGCTAGTCTAAACTGAGGCCTTGTTTTTAGAAAGAGATGACCCTAAAAATCGAAATTAATTATCAGATCCATATTTTCACTGAAGCTGAGGGGTTTTAGATATGTAGTTATATTGTCCGTAACAGAGTTTTGAGTTTGTCATAAAGTTCTTGCATGGATCCAGATCATCATTTTGCTGAAGTAGGAAGCTGTCCAGGTCCATCTCTCATTTTGATAAATGGGAAATAATGATATTGTGTTGTTTCCCCTCAACTCCATCTAATTTTGCTGAAGTTTCCTTTGCAAGAACAAATTGTTTAAACCAAATTATGGTATGTATACCAACAGCAATGGTAAAGCTACTTCAAAGTGTGTGCAGAAAAATATCTGGCGGGGTGCCTTTTCCCCAGAGAAGATGGGGAACAGCTGTTTGGCCAGTGAAATCTGTCTGCTCAGCTAAGTGAAACATGCACAGCCTGCTGCAGAGGTGGCAGATGCTGGTGCTCTTCCTGCCAACTGGTGCAACTCAGCTCTGACTCTGTGATGGCATTTGCATACAGGAAGTGCAGATATATGGAATTACACCTTTTTTGGTTATCTTTTTACATCAAGATAAGCCACAAGTTTTCAATGATCTGTAGTTTAGGTACAAATATTTCTGCAGTCAACATGGTCCTGCAGGAGCCTCACCTAGACTACAGACATGGTTGGTTAAGATTCCTCTTATAATTTATTTTTGAAAGAGTCATCTTTAGACTTCTGTTAAGTTCAAAAGGGAGAAGTAGAAACTTGTAAGGTGTGACTTATCTTTTGCTAACTAAATTATTTAAAATATGTCAGACAAATCACTCTCGAGAAGTGTTTAGGTTTTATGTCAGTCTGCAAAAGGAGTCTTGGCACTAGTTAATGTGTGTCCACATTGCAAACATTTTAGACTAGTCAGATGAATTCCAATATTTGTACAGAAAATGCTCACAGTGGCTTAGAATAATTTGATGAGACTGGAATAAAGATGATTAGAACTATTCTTTTGAAAGGTCACACAAAGTAATCATAGAAAACATAAGTCTGAAAGTTTAGAGAACACAACTATGTATGTATGAGAGAGTGTGTACATTCAAATGCACATTTTCCTCTTTATGGTCCTATGTTCTTTACATGGGGCAAATATCAGTATGCTGCTTTGAATCAACAACTGGTATGTGATGTTGGCCAGGGGCAGATATTTAGAAACAAGTGTGTGAAGTTTTCTCGTAACCATGCAAGAAATTTTCAATGGTAAATTCGTCCTTTACCCTCCACCAAATAGTGGTGGGTTGATGAGGGATCAGAAAAAAAAGGACTAAGTGGATTAGAATCTCACTTAACTGAGGAGATTCACAATAATTTCTAGTGGAGTTCTTCTCTACTCAATGCTCAGAAAAGAATAAAGCCTAAAAAATAAACTGCTGTGTTAATTGCCCATGTTTTTGTCTTGCTGTTCTTTTGTTAATTCTTTCATGCAAATACACATACCAATACCCAACCTTTGTATTGCCATGCTGGTATACTATAATTACTGTAGGACATATTTAAATGAATAAAATATTTGGTTGAAAAAGTGATTGGATATTGGAAGCAGTGACATTATCAATTAACATTTGCTTTCTTTGGTTGGAAGAAATGCAGAGTTCATAGTCTTTACCTTGGGTGAGGTGTCAGTGTTACAAACAAGTCGGGGAGAAAGGCTTAACTGTACTCTAGATCAAGACTAAAGTTGGTAAACAAATCCCACTTGGATAACGAGCAAACTACAGAGATTTGGCAACCTTGCTTTTGTATTATTTTTGCCTTGTGTTGTTTTTTTAATTAAATGAAGCAAGGCAGAACATTCAGAGAATGACTCAAGCTATGGCTAAAAGTACTAAATTAGAGTTTGGCATTTATGTCCCGGCAATTTTGACTCAAATACTTGGACTGTAAAGAAGGGAAACCTTGAGGAATGAGGCTGAGGTCATAACTTCTGAAAAGTCAAGTTCACATACTAAGCACCAACACAGAAGATTCTTCTTAATGCTGTTTCTGTGCCATCCATATGTCCTGGTTACACAGTATGTCTTATCAAGAGAGTTTATTAGATGTTTCTGCACATAATTTGGGAGGGAGCATTAAACCTGCAGGAAATTATAGGACATTATACATGTAGGGTGTGTAGGGCAAAGATACTGTTGATGTCTAAATCCTTTGCTTCTTTTCATGGTACCAAGTGTCATTTTCCAGAATATTTCAACCCACTGTGCCTGTGCTAACATGTTTTAAGAGCTTGTGTTGCATCTGCTCCCATTCTACACACCAGAGAGCGCACCAACAGAAGGCTTCTCAAAAAGGGGAAGCTGTCTTTATCATAGGGCTGAGAGTGGTACCTAGATTAATAACTTCATAATTTAAATTTCTTTGCATTCCATGTTACCAGAACTACAATGAACCACAACTCATAAACTGCAAAGATCCTCTTTTGCCTGTGAAGGTGGTTTTTTTTCTTCTTTATTTATTTATTTGTTTTTCTTTCTGATGAATGGTAGCTAGACAACTGCAGTCTGAATATAAGGTGAAGAGGCAGAAACATTTAGGAAAAAAGAGGATGACATAAGGCTTAAAGGTTAAGTAGGTTCTTGCTTACTTCAGCCCCCCTGATTAAAAAAAAAAAAAAAAAGTTATCCACTTTATACAGGAATGTAATGACCTTTCGTTTATTTACCACTGTCTGACAGCAAGCCCTCTCTGCCTTCAGATGTTTGCAGAACACCCAGCTCAGTCTGACCTCACTTCTTACTGCGACTTTCCTGTTACTCTAATGCCAATATTTACCAGCCATGATTAATAAAGCTTGTAAGGCCATATGCTTTTTCTGTAAGGAAGTCTGTTTAACTTGGGATAAAAATCACATTTTATCTAATAATTTTCACTTACCTGAATAAATCTAAGGATAGATATCAAACATGTTTATCAGAAAGGAAAGTGCTTTATGTTTCTGATTTATTTTTGAAAGTATAGCCTATCATATGCCATGTAACCCTTTATTTAAATTACATTCAATGGGGAACGTAATTTTACATCCTAGGTTTGTGACAACATGATTTTCATTTATTGCACGCCAGTTAAAAAGTATAGGTCACTATCAGACAGTAAGTAACTGACTTTAATTTGTCTACTGATAGGATTTTGCTATGCTGGATAAATTTTAAATGCAGCCCTTTAAAAACCAAACCATTATGCTTAGTACCATCAAGAAAGATTTCTGCCTTCATGCACATGGGGGAAGGGGGTGTGCGGGGGCGGGTGTAAAATAAATGACCTATTACCTTCTTTCTTCTTTAAAAGTTCATAGACCAAAGTATTATAGTGTTTCCTTAATGCTTCCTCCATAACAGAGCTCAGTGTTGAGTTTTAAGCCACGGATCTGACGGGGAGGATGTGATCTACATGCAAAGGGTGTTACATTTCCACATGACAGGTTCTAAACTTCCTGGCTGTAAAATGCAAAACCATAACTGCATAAGCACTGATTACTGCACCTCTGGAGCAGATGTTTATTCTTCTAACCATTTCTTCCTCTTTACAGCCTTCCAGTCATGCAAATAAAGCAGTAATGAAAACCCAGTTTGTGGAGTTCACCATTGTAGCAGAAAAGAGAAAAAGTTGTTGTTGGTTTTTTTTTCCTTTAATGAAGGAATTTTTAGAACAACAAAGGTTTCTAAACCCAGGGGAAAAAAAAAAGATGAAACCCTCAAACCAAACAGACTCATCCTCAAGATACATAAATACATGAAGCATTTTCAGTGTCAGTGACCATGAGGAGAAACACTGGTGGTTTTAGCCACTGATTCTTCAGCCCTATTGGAAAATTAGATATTGTTTATGCCTAATATACTATTGTACCTCTTTTCACCTTCCCAAATTATGCAGAAGTTAATCTATTCCAAACAACACTAGTAAAAAGATAATATGGAAGACAGGATCACACTATAAATATTTATTGGGCCAGGCTAAAAGTAATAAAATAACACGCACCTAGAAAAACTAAATTCATGATAAAAGTAATTTTAAATGAGTCCCTGCAGAGCTATTCCAAGAGTCTTTTTTGGCATGTGTAGGGAGCAAGTGCTCTGTTAAAGGAACAGAAAGCAATTCTAAAGACTGCAGCTAGTCAACGAATGCTTCCATAAAAAAAAAAAATTTACAACCATAAAAAAAACCTAAAAAAACAAACAAAAGAAACCCGCAAAACCAATAACATCTAAAAGTGAATATAATTGTACATCCTTGATATATTATTTTTCCTTTATGATTGTACTCTTAAAATAAATAAACACATACAATTGTACAGCAGCAGGACAGTGCTACTTATATGAGTAACATCTACTCCAAAGCATATGCGTTGACTCTTCATTGTTATAATAATCCTGGACTAATAAGTGATATATTCCTTACTCAAACATAAAATTGTGTGCAAACTTCTGCTGTCTCTTAAAAAACACAATTGGTTTTATTCACAGAAGTGTGCATCTTTTTTTCCATGAAAAATAATGGAGAGAAAATACTAATGTTTCTTGCCTTGTTACAAATGCATGGCAATATAAATTATTTCTTAATGGTTTCATTAGACATGTCTATTTCCTTCTCGTAATCTTGCCTACCGCTGGAGGGGGGGAGCGGGGGGGGGGGGAAGGAAAAGAAGAAAAGAAGTGACAAGTACCTGTTAAAATTTACAATCCATTTTTTACACCCAGAACTTTTCTAAAAAGTTCTAAAAAATTGCACAAATACGACAAATAATAACATATACAATAAAAATCAAGACTTCAATGGATACTGCTCTGAATATAACTTTGACTTCTTTTTACTGTCTTTGCCAGCAAAAAAAAATATGCTTTAAAATCTTGTTATCATACAAATTACCAAAAACATCATCACAAATCCAATCTAAACCTATAACTAGACAACTTCCTGCCTTCTATTCCAGGCTGGCTGGGAGTCAGAGGTTACATGTGGCTACCTACCCTATGGAAGCATCCACAGGAGCGTGGGTGCCATGAATATACTACAAGCAACATGGAGCTGAGCATGAGAATGTAGAGGCTGTCTTTTGCCATAACAGCCTCATGGTTACAACACTCATTTTCAGTGGGGAGATGTGGATGCAATCCTTCCTTATCCAAAAGCCTGAAATGTTTGCTCAGGGTAGAAGTTGCTAAGCTGTGATCTGTTCTGGGGAAGAGATGGGGACTCTGTGCCCCTTCTGGTGCTATTAACTGCTGTGCTGTGAATCACACACGGTACGAAGGACTAACAGAAGTCTAACATCAATGACTAATAACTAGAGCATCAGCAGAAAAGAAACCAGTTTCCCAGCTGAAGCAGCAGCCCTACCTCAGTAGCCTAGCAGGTAGACCACTCAGGTGGATAGTAGATGCATCAAATATTTTTTTCCTGGTCCTGGAACATACTACAGGGATAGTGACTGTGCTAACACTCCAGCCTGAAGCTCCCTCCAGGCTGCAGAGGTCCACTATGCAGCAGGCACAGTGGTGACAAGACACCACGCTTTGCAGTAGGTCAGTGCTGCTGAAGGATGTGGCACACATGGCTCAAACAAGAAATCCTGAATGCAACCTGCCTGATCACCCAGCTGCTGCCAAAAGCCTTCCTATGCAGGTAAGATGTTGGTATTGTTGCTTAGAAAACAGTCGTTATGAAATTAGCCAGCAACTAAGTAAAAAATATTGAGTTAATGAAAGAGGCATTGTTAAATTAAACGTGTGTAGAGCAGGTAGTCTGAGTAGCTCTAATGAGGCTGTTCTCTGTCTGACATGTACTATTTAAAAAGTTGCATTGCACTGTGCACAAAGTGAAAATAAGGTTCAATAGCTTGAGAGAAAGTTAATATACAGAAAATTACTTTAAAATGGCTTAGCAGTATGAAAGGTAAGGCTTCAAATATTTAAATCCAAGATTACTTCTCATTAAAAAAAAAACACAAACAAACAGTTAAAAGCCCAGCTAAAATTAATACAAAATCACTGACTTTACCTCCATTATGAGAGATCCTCAGCTTGTTCTTGGAGAGATCTAATGTATCTGAATGATCCAGAGTAGAAACTACCTCCACCTCCTCGAGAAACTATGTAATGTGGCTTGCGTGCAGGGCCCTGCTGGGTGCTGACCCATGTGCAGGTTTATTCCCTGCACCATCAGTCTGGAAGGCTATTTGAACACCAAGGTGTACAGAGAGACTTATTAACTCTCTCCACCAGAACAATTTACTAAATATAGAATTGTACCACTACCATCACCACCCCCCTTCCCCAGTTTTGGTTGTAAACAGAGAAACACAAAAGCCACAAGTAACTGTAAATGTTTTCATTCTAAATTTGTGCATGGCTATTTTTAACTCAAGACTTGTTTTTTGAAAGTGAGGAAGAGGGAATCGCTATAAAAAGCGACTTTCTCGTTCAGATCAGCTTATGTACAAAATAACTGCATTGACATTATTCTGCATCTATGCTGTTGGTGTACTGAAATAAGGGATCAGCTTCAGGAACTGAAGTTCGCACCGAGCTAAGAAAACTTTCTTTGTGTAACCTTCAGTGCTTCATCTGGTTGAGAGAACATGGGGGGTGCCCTCATTAGCTATATTGTGCTGATGCTGGTTGCTTGTGTATCAAGTCTCAAGCCCAAATACAGTAATCTAATAACACCACAGGCAAGCTATATTCAGGCAGTTCAACAATACAGAAAGAAGTCGGGAAGTCCAAGACTTTGAGGTGCTATTAGGTAAAGAGCTTTGTCTGTTTTAAAAAGAAAGGGACCTTGTATGTCTCTTACTGTTTCTAAGGATGCATTGTGCTGTATGGAACGGATTTTGCTGTCTTATACATCAGTATTACACCTACGTAATTCCAAAGCTGTGCTGGACTTCCATGGATGCTGATGACAAGAGATTCAGGCCCCAAATCTGGAATCCAGTACATTCCCAACACAGAAGTGCTTAACTTCCAAGACATATGACCATAGCTGTCTGCAAACCAGCTGTCTTTGCTGATGTATTGGCACAACACCATCATTGCCTGTAGAGCTACAGACACTTACATAAAGTGAAGTTCTGAATTTCTTTTGCACTTGAGCAAAGATGAAAACAGTTAGCCAATGTACAAGAGGTAGGCAGGGCTATAGCCATGTTTTTTGGATAACTGGAGTGAGCTAAATTAATTTTGATATTAATTTCGAAATTACAAAGTCTAAATATTAGGATTTAGTACAAGTGACGCCACAAACATTTAAGGATTCTGAGCATTATTCTGAATAAACAGAAGCATAAATCCTGGATGGCAAAACTGATCCTCTCTCATACAGGGCGTTGCCTGAAAAAAATACTAAGAAAGAATCCCTCCTCTGGGACATATAACTACTGCACAGGCATTTTCCCAAGGGGAGGGTACAGACAGATGGTTGTAAATCCTCTGGCTTCTTTCCCCACAAGTCTTACTTCAGAGTCCAGAGGACTCTTTGCTTGAAGGCTTATTGAGCAACCACAGAGCTACACTTTTCTCTACAAGTAGCCATGGAGCAGAGCTCCTGCTCCAAGCAGAAGGGAAGCACATGGTTCTGCTGTATTCCCAGCTGTCCATCAACTTTTGTTTTAGGCTGGAGAATTTGGCTCTGAGGACATTTGTTTAAATTCATCCTATCCTCTGGTGGATAACAACAGCCATGCCTGTGTTACCTTGTATTGCAGAGTAAATAATCACTGGAAGACTGGCAATTATAGTTAAATGGAGGGCAAAGTTTTTAGAGAGAAGAAAAAGCTGATGGCTTCCTGGCTCTGAGTTTTGTATATTTCTCTACATTTACTGCTCTATTTAAATGTTTCCTCAAACCAGAATGATGCAACACATTATCTCATGTTCAGCTGAAACTGTAGATGGCAGAGAATATGGAGAATACAGCTCTAATCAAAGAAAATAAGAGTAGACTTTGGATCTGATCAGGCAGTCTGGTTATTTTATAGCTATCCTGGCCCTTAAGGAAACAGATCTTTTTCCAAACAGAACCTGTTAGAATGCAGTCGGTTTTTGACATGCTGAAAGTCTGCATTTGTTTGATCTTGACCAACAATCTGAATATATATCAACAGAAGGAAAGCACACATCTGCCACAACAGGCATGTTTACAATCATTTTAATGACACCATTAGATTCTGTTTGCCAGTGTTCACTTATTTCAGGCTTTTATATAAAAAGCATGTGAGATAAGTTTACCACCTGTGCACAATGGAAACAACCCATTTAAATGAATAGTTTTAATGGCAATCTATAGCTCAATAGTTTTCCTCTGTTCACCAACATAATTGTGGGAGCACAATTATGTTTACCCAGAATACACAGACTTTTTGTGTTCCTGCAGAAGGTTTCTTTTCGATTGAGCCTAGGCTAAGACTTACTCCAAACAGAACTTTGTGAGCTTGCAAAATATACAAACATGCTTTAAAGACGGGTCAGTTTAGAGTCTTTCAGGTGTCAGGTTGGATTAGTTTTAAATGAGAAATCCAGTCTTAAAAGACATCTGAAAACATTTACCCACTATGTTAAGCTCCTCTGGATTAAAATCTTTTAAGACAGTTGAAGAGCTTGTCTGTGAGGGCTTGATGCTCCCACTGATGTCACTGGGAAAATTCATGAGAGTTTCTAGAAAACGCAATTTAAATTAAGATGGAATATAGGTGGTGTCACTCAAAAAAGTCAGAGAGACTGAAGATACAGTAACAGCCATCCATGACAGATGTAATAAAATGCCTGACATCAGATTAGTTAAGATGAACACACATGTATCTTCCTCACTGAGATCCTCATTGTACTGCTAGTAAACCTCCTAGAACATCATGCACTGACTGTGCCTTGTTGTGCAAGATAACCAAAGAACAGCAAAAGAAAGACTGTCTCAGACACAAAGAGCTTGGCGTCAAACCCACAGGGGTGTTTAAATCTCATCGACTGGATGGATATTTATAGTCTAATTATCTAACATGTAATTAGCACTCCTTCTGGAGAGAGAACAGAACAGGGGATTACACATGATGTTGCTGAGATGTTACAAGAGGTGGTGTGCTACACAATCCAGCTTTTTGTGACAAGGAAAACAGTGATACTAACACACATCCCAGGTCTGCCCTATTGCTTTGCTCAAGGGCACTGAAGAGAGCTGTTGCTGGACAAACAGCAGCGGTGAAGGTGTGACATACACACAGGTCACCTGCCCAAATCAATGTGCGTCTAGGTAAAAAAAATTCAGCTGAATTCAGAAGGGTACTGATACCTGGTCTCTGTTAAAGTACACGTGGTTTAGCACCATTTTCAAAAACTTCATTATCTAGAAAGATGGCATTCAAAATGGATGTCAAATACTGGTACTGATACTGGTACAATACTGGTACTTCCAGAGAAAAACCGTGGGGCTTAACACCACAACAGATCAGAACAAACGAAAAATAAGCCAAACCTCAGCTTTTTGTATTTATCAGTTGTACTCAATGAAGTTCCAGTGATCAGTTCTGAGTTTCGGGTTTGCTTTTTGGTTTTTTGGTTTGGTTTTTTTTTTTGGTTTTAGATTAATTATTTTTTTTAATTGCTGGGAAAATGTTATTAGTTTTGAGTTTCCATTGAAACATTCAGAAGGAATAACCCCTCCTTTTCCTTACATACACACACTTTATTACAGCTAGGCTAACCCCCCAAATTATAGAGCTTTCTTCACATGATTCTTTCAGTGTTGTTTTCTTACTGCCTCATGTTATCTTACATTCCTAGAAGGTAACAATGCTACTACATCCCAGAAAATGAGACATACTAGCATCTTAATTTTTTCTTTGAAATAATCCTCATGCAGAATGCAAAAAGAGATTTTACAGTTTTGTAAAGAGTCTTAAATAAAAACTGACTATTAATCTTTAAGTAGCAAAAATAAATTCTAAAAAATGCTCTAATAAAGCATAAACCTTTCTTATAATCAGCATTTTAAATTACTGGCCTTAGGCACAGCAGAGAGCTGCTGGCAGTTACATGTGCTAACAGATTTGCAAATCACGGTATTATTCAGCATCTTGGACTATATGGTGTCTCAGATATGTCAGGTGCACCTTTTCAGTAAAGCATTTAATTGTACAGTTACACATGTATCTAAGTACCACTGAGTTATGTGAAAATGAATTAAAACATGGTCTGAACATGCACTTTACATTTAAGCACAGTGTTAAGTACAATAGTCAGCTTGGCTTTATAGCCTTTCTATTTTTCGAACAATTAGTAAGCCACTCCAGAGTATTTAAGGATGTTCTTTCATATTTCACAGGTGGGTAATTGAATAAAATGGATATTTTTTCAGGCGGTTTTAAGTTGTTTTTATAAGGAGAATTTTATATGCATTTCACTGTGCAAGTTCAGCAAGCTCAGCTCTGACACATGCAGTGTGTAAACCAGGTGCTTTTATTTGCCTGCTTACCATGAATGCATGATTCATTAGAAGCTGGTTTGTCTATCCAGCAAATGTTACAATGCAAGTAAATCGAAGTTTTGCAGTTAGTCTCTCAATAAACCCTGTTAACTGGAAGGTTCTCAGTTATTACAGAGCCATCAAGTTGGGAAGGCACCTCTGATGATCATCTAGTTCAATCCCCTGCTCAGTCATGGCCAATGAGAGCAGGTTGTCCAGGACCATGTCCAGCTGGGGTTTGAATATCTTCAAGCTTGGAGGATTTACAGCCTCACTGGAGCAACCTGTTCCAGAGTTCATCTAACCTCACAGTAAAACAGTGTTTTCTTACGTTCAGATGGAATTTCCTGTGTTTCAGTTAATGCCCATGCCCTCTTGTCCTGTCACCAGGCACCACTGAGAACTTGGCTCTGTCTTCTTCACTCCCCCCATGAGGTATTCAGACACACTGCTAAGATCCACCTAAGCCTTCTCTTCTCCAGGCTGAGAAACCCCAGCTCTCTCAGTATTATTGAATGACAGATATCCCAGTCCCTTAATCATCTTTGTAGCCCTTCACTGGATTTACTCCAGTAAATGAGTGTCTTTCTTGTACTGGAAAGGCCATCACCAGACCCAGCACTCCAGAAGGGTCTCAACAGTGTCCAGTAGTGGGGAAGAATCACCTCCCTAGTCCTGTTGGCAATACTAAGTACAACCCAGGTGGCTTTTGGTCTTTTCTGCCATAAGGGCTTATTGCTGGCTCACGATCAGTTTACTGTCTACCAGAACCACCAGGTCCCTGTCTGCAAAGCTGGTTTCCATACAGCTGGTACTGGTACATGGGGTTATTCTCCCTTATGGGCAGGACCTGGTATTTTACTTTATTGAATTTCATGAGATTTCTGGTGGTCCATTTTTCCAGCCTGTTGAGGTCTCCCTGAATGGCAGCACAGATCTGCAACTCCTCCAAGCTTTGTATCATCTGCAAACTTGCTAAGGGTACACCTGGTCTCATCACCCAGCTCCTCAAGGAACAGTTAACAGTTTAACAGTATTTGCCCTAGTATCAAGGCTTGGGTATGCCATTTGTGCCTGACCTCTGGCTGGAGTTCATGCTGCTGATGGCAACCCTTTGAGCCTGGCAACTCAACCTGTTTTCAGTCCACCTCACTGTCATACTTTGGCAGCCTGTCTATAAAGATGTTATGGGAGATAACATCAAAAGTCTTACCAAAAATCAAGATAAACTACTTTCACTGCTCTTCCCTTACCTATCAAGTCAGTCACCTCATTACAGAATGTTGGTTAGGCATGACTTTCCCTTTGTAAATTCTTGCTAACTACTCTTGATCAACTTAAAAAATAATGTCTTCCAGCATTAGCTGCTCCATCACATTTCCAGGTACTGAGGTGAAGCTGACCAACCTGTAGTTGCCTGGGTCCTCCTTCTTGCCCTCCTTAGGTTGAGCAGTCGTATTTTCTTTTTTCCTCAGGAGCCTTTCCTGATTGCCATAACCTTTCAAACATAATCAAGAGTGGCCTCACAATGACATTTGCCAGCTTCCTTAGCACTCATAGGTGAGTGTCACCAGGGCCCGTGAACTTGTGTACGTCCAGCTTCATTAAGTGCTTCCCTATCCTGAGTCTTCCTTGGCTCCAGATTTTCCCTGTGGTCTCAGGGCCCTTGGCTGCTGAAGGTCAGTCTTAGCAAAGACTGAGGTAATGAATCCTTCAGTCTTTTCTTTGTCCTTTGTCACCAGGCATTCAGAAGCAGGCCTGTGTTTTCCCTGTTCTTTCTTTTGTTCCTGATATACCTGTAGAAGGTCATATTTTTGTCCTTCATGTCCCTTGTCAGATTTGCCTCCAGGTTGTCTTTGGTTTTCCCAACTCCATCCTTCAACACTTGGACAGTGTATTCATATTCCACTCCAGGGCTTTATCTCATGGTATTCTTCCAGGCAGACCCCTCAAGAGGCTAAAGTCTGCCCTCCTAAGGTCCAGAATTGTGATCCTACTTGTATTCCTGCTCCCTCCTCGCAGGATCCTGGACTGCACCACCTCCTCATGGCAGATTATACTAGTGACAATTTATTTATGGCTGATCATCTTCACCCATGCTAAGCAGAACTGATAACTAATAAAAATCCTCTTATTTCCCAGTAGTATCCTGCAGCTTTCCACTGCTGTGTAACCCCTCAAACAAATGTGTGCATCCAATGTAAGGAACTACCTTGCATATTTTGTTAGTCAATATTCTGAATTAGGGAGTATAATTCCACTTTGGGAAGATGTGGTTTACAACTGTTTGATGAAGTAGGCATTTTCTTCCTCATGTCTTTTCCTTTCCAAAACATAAAAGCATTTTGGTTGTGGAGATATGAGTCTAGTCTCTATTTTAACCTCTCACTTAACTAGTTTTATCATCTGCTATACAAAATCACTCAATTATTTTAGAAGCAAACATTTCTAAGAAGTTTTGATTTAATACATTGAGATTCTCAATGAGAAAGATCATAATATTATAACAGAAATGCCTACCTTACTGACTAAATGAATAATGAAAGAGAATGATAGAGTCATTAGATCATGGAATCATGCAACCATAGAATCACAGAACAGCCCAGGTTGGAAGCGACATCAAAAGGTTATCTGGTCCAGCCTTTCACTGGAAAGGGAGCCTAGATGAGATCATCCAGCAACCTGTCCAGTCACATCTTGGAATCCTTCAGTGATGGGAGGTCTATCGCATACCTCAGAGGTTGTTCCAGTGATTGATTGTTCTCACTGAAAAAAAATGTCTCTCTTATATTGAGGTGAAACTTCTGTCAGTGCAACTTGTACCCATTGTCCATTGTCTTCTTCATGTGGCTCCTTGTGGAGAGACAGCTGTCCTCTGTCCTCTTTGTAGCCACTCTTTATGCACTGGCATACTGTGTTCAGGTCTCCCCTGAGCCCTCTTCTGCAAACAGGAAAGACTGAACTCCTCCAGTTTTTCCTCATAGGGCAAGTTCTTCAGCTCTATATATCTTCAGGATCATCATTGTGTCCCTCTTTTGGACCCTCTCCAGTCTTTCTACATATTTTATGAATTGTGGGGATTGGAACTGAACACAGTACTCCAAGTGTGGCCTGACAAGTGCTGAGTAGAGTAGGGTGATCATGTCTCTGTCCACTAGTAATGTCCCTGTAGATGCAGCCCAGGATATGATTTGCATTTGTTGCTGCAGCAGTGCACTGCTGACCGGTGTTCAGCTTGTTGTTGACCAGGACATCCAGGTCCCATCCAGCAAGGCTGCTCCCCAGCCACGCAGATCCCAGCCTGTACTGTGCTCTTTGGTTATGTCATCCCAGGTGTAGGACGTTGCACTTGTCTTTGTTAAACCTCATAGCATTCTTGCTAGCCCACTCTCCCAGCCTGTCCAGGTGTCTCTGTAAGATGGCTGTCTCTTCTGATGCATCCACCTCACCACCCAGTCTAGTGTCATCAGCAAATTTGGCGAGGGTGCCTTCAGTCCCATCATCCACATCATTTATAAAGATGTTGAACAGCATGTGACCCAGTTTGACCCCTAGGGGACTCCGCTTTTGATGGGCTGCCAGCCTGAGTAAAGAAAACATTATCCCCACTCTCTGAGTGTGGCCTCTTAGCCAATTTCCTAGCCGTCTTGCAGACCACCTATCCAATCTGTATCTTGCCAGTTTGCCTAGAAGGCTGTGGATGACAGTGTCAAACATTTTGCCAAAGTCAAAGTCAAGATAAATGGAAAGTGAAACGAAATGCCTAAGTTTGGTACAATGATCCAGGAAATCCATGTGGCTAGTATTACTCACTGGATGACTTGCCCCAAGGTTCACTTTGTGCCCATGTTTAAAGAGTTTTGAAAATTAGAATGTAAAAGATGTAGAAATGGAACAGTCAATGCTTGAAAAGCAAAGTACAAAAATATTTCTACTGTCCTCTGCAGATGCATGATTTTTGGTGACCTGCTCCCTTTCCCTTTCCCTTTCCCTTTCCCTTTCCCTTTCCCTTTCCCTTTCCCTTTCCCTTTCCCTTTCCCTTTCCCTTTCCCTTTCCCTTTCCCTTTCCCTTTCCCTTTCCCTTTCCCTTTCCCTTTCCCCTCTTTCCCTTTCTCTATCCCCTCTGTTTATTTATTTTTGCCATAACACATTAAAACATTTTTCTTCAGAAGAAATAAGGGGTTTTTTGCTTTGTGTATTGCACCATGCAGCTATCAGCCAAACCTTATTGACCCTTGTATGCTCTGTACTTTACAAAACTATGGTAGGAAACAAAAATTATCTCTAAGATTTAACAAGTTCAAAGTGCACAAAGGTCTGTCATGCTGATAGCTGTGAATATACCTTGTAAAAATATAGGCTGCAATCATCTACTTCATCTTTTGGAGCAGAAACTGAATCTCCTCAATCAGAAGATACATCTTATGAAAAATATGCAATACTTTTGAATAAGGACTAGATGTGAATAAGGACTAGATGCAAATAAGAAATAGGACTATTGTAAGGAATAAATTTAATCCCATGGGTATTTTTATAGTAGATTGGCAGTTTAGTTTATACAGGTAATATTGTCTGCATTACAATATAAATTATGTTGAGCCTGTTGTTTCAAGATAGAGGGGTGGTTTGGACGGTCCATGAAAATGTATTCCCAGGTACCTGATGGTAAAGGTGTGGGCTGGACCACAGGTTTGACACACACTGACTGATGTGAGTCACATCAATGTAATGCTGAGTTTACCATTATGGTATGGTCAAAGGCACATTCCTGAAAGATCTTTTTCCTGGCTAAGAGGAGGTGAAACTTATCATCCCATCAGCGGGAATCTTTTTCCCTTTGTGGATTTATCCTGCATAGAGGACAATCTGGACATGATCAGGGATCAGGAGTCCCAAGCCCAAGGTGTTATTTTTAAAGTGTGTTTAACTCCAAGGAATTGACACAGGTAGATCAAATATATTATACAGAGCATAAGGAGAGTAACATTTCAAGGAGGTGACTATTCAAAACAGGCAAAAGACAGTAAGAGAAAAAATGGTTTGAGTTCTTTTTCTCCCACCACCTCTCCCCCAGTAAATATGCATGACTAAAAAAGAAAATTAAAAAATCACAGGGGAAGTAAAGCCAGAAAAATGAAATCAAATTATTGTATACACTACAACTATTCCACAAATGAACCTGTTCAAGGCTTTGCTCATGTGTCTCACAGAATTCACTATTTATATTTCTTTCAGTTAAAACAGCTACTTACTTTCTTACAGGATTTTTATTGTTTATTGCTCTAAGAGAAAAGCATCTGCACCATGATGGGCCCTGACTCCTCCACATTTCCCAGCTGTTTACTACAAAATGAGTAAAAGAGCTCGGTATCCTCCGCACTCTGATTCACTGTGCCCCAGAGATCTGCCACCAGTATATATATGTTCCTCTCTGTTGTAAAATTAATTTGATTTCTACCACTCCTGACTACAAGCAGGGTCTAAAACATTAAAATCTGCTTTGCTTTTTGGTGAAATCTGTAAACCTTGGCATTCAGCATACTCTTGCCAGAGTTCTGACACAGCCCGTTCACAACGTGCTAGCTTCAAGGTCCTAACAAAAAATGTGTAGTACAATAAAAACCCTTTTCCATAGTCAATGTGAATCATTGCTGTGGCTTAACCCCAGTCGGCAACTCGGCCACATGCAGCCGCTCACTCACTCCCCACCAGTGGGATATGGGAGAGAACTGGAAGAGTGAAAGTGAGAAAACTCACAGGCTGAGATAAAGACAGAGATAAAGACTTCCCATGGGCAGGCAGGTGTTCAGCTGTCTCCAGGAAAGCAGGGCTCCATCACATGTACCAGTTACTCTGGAAGACATCACTCCAAATGTCCCCCCCTTCCCTCTTCTTCCCCCAGCTTTATGTACTGAGCATGATGCCATGTGGTATGGGATATCCCTCGGGTCAGAGTCCCCTTCCGAGCTCCCTGTACCCCCCCAGCCTGCTCACTGGTAGGGTGGGGTGAGGAGCAGAAAAGCCCTTGGTTCTGTGTAAGCACTGCTTGGCAATAGCTAAACCACCCCTGTGTTATCAACACTTTTCAGCACAAATCCAAAACACAGCCCCATGCCAGCTACTATGAAGAAAATTGACTCTACCCCAGCCAAAACAAGCACAATCATAAAGGTTCTATGTCTGATCTAAATTTAGACTCAGAGATCCAGCTTCAGGTAAAGTCTTGGCATGTCTCTCCATATACTGAGGAAATCTGGGATATGGGAGTCTGAATCTGTTCCACATAGCGCTATTCCAAATGCCACATAAAACTTTCACTGGAAAAATCGTAAACCAAATTTTTCCTAAATAAATTGAGATATACATTCTTTCCAGTCATATGTTTTCTCCTATGACAGCAGATAACAGCCAAACTATACCAGACCACCCTTTGGAAATGTATTCTGACTTTTATTACAGAAAAGTATATCACAAGGAAGTTAGTGGGAATGAAAGTGGCATCACCTGACCTACCACCGAAGATGACAGCTAATCCATAGGGGGAAAGAATCCTATTAAAACTATAGTCTGTCCAGGTTGCCTCCTCTCTGTGTAATGCAACCATGTTTTCTTGTGTCTCTTTATGTTAACTTCTTTCAAACTTTCCATATTCTACAAAATGTCTGCGCCATTTCACCCTGAGGTTTTTTCCCTCCCTTCTTTAAAGAACCTTAATGGTCTTTCTCTTTTGAAACTGTGCCTGGCATATGTTGAAAGGTATCTTCTAAGATTTCATTTATGATAGCTCAAAAATGTATGTCTTGCTAAGACTACAAAGCAAACTAATGGTTTTAAAAGCACAGCGATGAAAAGCCTGGCAGGGGAGTCCGTGCTAACTACATACATGGATCACGGAAGAGGGTACAAGAGGTCATTTTTTCCCCTCCTTCGTTTCCCCCCCCCCCCCCCCCCCCTTTTTTTTTTTCTTTTTTCCCCCCAGATAAAGGATCAGTTCAGGTCACATTGGTTACAGCCAATTGCACAGTGGCATTCTTTGCCATTCATCCTCGTCCAAATCCTTAATTATGGTCTACACAATCAGAGCCAAAGCGAGGAGTTACAGCCCCGTATTGTTCCACGGTGAGCGCTTAGCAAAAATGCAAGAATCTGATACTTGGTCACAGTTTGCAAACATTGTGGCTGAACCACCTGAGAAGGTCACATTTTTACATTCGGAGACAATTTATTTGTAATGGTGCTTGTCACTTGTAAGTCCCCCTCAAGCTCCTTCCTCTGTGTAGGTTATCTAAAGGCAGCTTGCCTTCAGCAGTGGTTTAAATGAGAGGCAAATAAAATAGGCGATCCACCCACTTGAAGTAATTTACAAGAGAGCAGAGATTTCTCATCCTTCCCTTAGAACTAGTTGTATGTTAAGAGCTTCAAAACATAGTGACAGACCCCTTGAACTGAAAAAAATCCTGTCTGGGAGACTTTTTAACGTCTAGAGCCAGATGAGCCTGATGTAAATGACTGATATTTATATATATCTTTAAAAAAAAAAACATTATACTTCAAGGGACAAAAGAGAAGTCATATATATTTTCTTATATCACCTATGTGCTAAACACTACCTACCTGCAACATGCTGTTAACAGCCACAGGGAAATGTAGAACTGCCAGTCCTGTGTCAGAGACCTACCTCAACTTTTATTTTCATTTCATTTTAAAAAGGCAAAAAAAATGAGCCAAACAAGGACACTTTGTTAAAATGCCGTTTGCTTCTTGACACAAACCCTCCAAAAATGTCAAGGAAAGTTGAACTTGTTGATGCTTCATGAACTTCTAGACATTACACCAAAGCAAGCTCAGAGGGAAAGCACTCTGAAATCAATATAAATGCTCCTGGGGTTTTAAAGGAGTTTAAGATCTAGAGATGTATGTAAGCTGTAATTCTGCATGTGCTAAGATGTTCCCTCTGATCTGCAAAATTTATTCGGCAAAAGCAGCCTTATTAAGGTGAAAAGGTATGCTGAAAATAATATTCTGTAACTGCAATGCCTCAAGTGCTAGAGCCCTCTGAAATCAAGGAAGTAGTTGTCCAGCTAAAGGTTACTTTTTTTCATGCAATTTATTTTCCAGAAGAGCCTTCCAGACAAAAGGTGTCAACATATGCTGTGCCCAACTTATTTTTTTAAATTGTTACAAAGAATTTAAGGCCATAAAATTCACCCCTCTTTAAAGAGCACAACAAAAATAAGACAAAGACATTTGTCTCATATAATTTTGGCCAAAATCTTTCTTAGAAATATTATCTCTATAGTAATTTACCTGCTTTTTAAATCAGGCTTTTTTTCTTTCTTCTTTTTTTTTCTTTTCATGTTCTTCTGGCTACCATTCAGGAATTTATCATATTACAACTTCTGTTTTTATGACAAGACATAGTGTATCACCCTATAGGCAACGTAACATTGTCCTTGCTTGTAACCAGGCTGTTTGACAGAGCTTTTTAAGCTCTTTGCATTCACTGAAGACTGTGTGGGCAATTTGAAAGCTATGAATAAGAGAACTTCTGGTAAGGACAGGAACACACAAACTCCACAGAACACAAACACAACTTCTAAGAGATGATAGAACCTCAAAGCACATTTGAAAATAATTTTTTTTCAACAATATTGATTCTGTGTTAAATTTCACAGGAGAGCAAAAAATCAACCTTTGAATGAAAAGAGAAAAGTTGGAGAGAAGGGCAAAAAAACAGATAAGATATTTATTTTCTCCAAACTCTTTTTCTCTTTCAAAATTGTAAACATCCATTTGTATTTAAACAGAATTTACCAACTTCGTTAATGTATCTTTTATGAAACATAAAATACAAGCATCTTAAAAGAAATCAGGTCTTTATCTACTACAGTTTACTATTAGAGCCAATTGGGTGGGCAATTAAACCAGCCAAATTTCTTGTTTTGAAGTGATACAATAAATAAATAAATAAATAAATAAACAAACAAATAAATAATTCTCCAGACACAGTTGATTTTTGCATGTTCATCTCATACTAGCAATGAATTAGCAATGAAAGCAAACTATGGTATCTCCCATTACCCTGGCCTACATCACTCCTATGCACGAGAATGACCCCAATACTGGTAGAATAATGGTGTTTGCACACCCTGGAATCTGACAATTATTTTGACCCTGGAATTTTCAGTGAAATTGCTTTGATAGGTAAAGCCAGTCTTAAGCCTACTTTTTGTTTCTTCCCTGTATGGGTGTATTTATGGTTATTTAGTTGAGATCAGCATTCTAGAGTTCCTACGCACCTCATGGCTTGACAATACAAAAATAGTAAGAAAACAAAGTCATGCATATTGGCATTCTGAAAACATTTCTCATTATCTTAGCAATCTAATGAAAGTTCAATACTGGGGTTAAATCACTGATTCAAACTTTTTCTTAGCATTATGCTTCCCATGTGGTCAGAAAAACAGTGAATAATTGAGCAGTGGAGAGAAAGGCAGATGTTTATATGTGCTATTGAGCTTCCCCTTTGCTTGTAAGCAGTGAGGTTAACCCCCCTCACATGTAACAATTAATTTCATACCGCATTGATTTAATGACAGGCATATCTCCAACTGAAGAAAAGATTTTGCAGCATCTTTTATAAAATATATTTTTCTTTTCTCTCACGGTTGATAGGGGTGGTTTCTTAGTATGATGTATTCCTGAGCCCACCCTGCAGTTCTGAGCTGACTACCAGAACGAGGTATTTAATACATATTATAGACTTAACCCTTTTCTGTGAAAGTCAATGGGAGTTTTGCCACTGACTTGAACTAGAATTCAGATTGCCTCATAAAGGGAGAGCACTTGAAATAAGTAATACGTATTTGAGTTGGACTATGACCAGTTATGCAATCCAGAGTTCTTCCTGACATATCCAGCTGGGAATGTACCATTTCACAAGGAAATTTGCTTGATTCTGGTGGCCAGTCAGACAAGGTGCAGGAAATGTAGAGGTTCCCAGTATCTGGACCGTTACGTGTGGAACACATTGTAATAGTGATCAGAAAACAAACTTTGAGACCATGTGGGTAAAAGTACAAGAATATATCTATTGTGGTGAAGAAGGTAAAATATTTTTGATTGATTGAAAAAGGTAATTAATTTTTTTAAAAAAAGAAAACGTCATTTTTATAGATAACACCACAGAGACTCCATTTCTACAACTCAAATATAAACAATATTCAGTGCCTCTGGTGTTATATAATAAAACATGTAAATATTTGAAAGTATTTAGTTATAAAGAGATTTTAAAGTAAACACTCCAGTCCCCAGGCTGTATTAAGACACCAGAAAGAATACTTTCTGTGCATAGAGCAATTAGACATTCATAATTACAAAAAGATTTTGAAAACAACACTTTTTCTCCTATTTATTCTCTCTCAGTTACTTCCAGATCCAGTTAGACCAGTTTATAAAGACAAATGTGTATTTTTTTCATGAACAGAGCCTTCACCTGGAACTTGAATATCAAACTTTTCAAAGTTCATGTTATGGTTGCTAAGAAGGCAGCATATTTTTCAGTAAGGTAGCAAAAGTACTGGAATACAAGGTATGAATGTATCCTGTTTATATGGTACTAAAATTTTCGCTGTCTGCATAAAAAGCAGACAACAAAAACCAGGCTGAATCCCACTGCATAGGCTTCTTTCTTGTTCATAGCCATACTTTGAACCAATGCTGTCATGCTCATAATTGAAACAACAGGGTCTTGGTAAGATATTGTCTTATTTCCTGGTCTTAGTCATATCCAGCAGTCATCATTTCAAATTCATTTATCAGTCTGTACTTTTCAGTGTTTGAGAGGTTCTGTGCTTGGTATGGTAATGTGCTTTTCCATAGGAAAAAAAAAAAAAAAAAAAGGATCTTATGTAAATAAAACATACTCAAACATTAATATTTAAACATGGAGTCAATTCAGGAAACACACAATTAATAACATTCAATGTGGAGTGTCACTTAAGCCTGAATTGGTTTTATTAAGGGAAGCAAAATTCTGTGATAGCAACATAGGAAATGATTAGTCTGAAATATATAATTTCTCTATTTATTCACATCTGACTTAAAAACATTCTCTTGCACTACATCGCCACGAGTGCTTTAGATGGTAAATGTATTATTAGACATTTTTTTTCTAGTTTGTTTTATTTTTATGACATCAATTAGGACATCTCACATACTGTAAATACATTTCCGATATACTCTTGAATACGCCAGACATAAACCTATTTGGAGACTATTTATTAATCTAAGTACATATGGGACTTCCATTTCCACTACTTCATACTAATGTAGTTTCTAGCCTTAAGCAGACATGGCTCTAGCTTCTCCAAGTGGGTTCAACCACAAGCAAGCAGACTCATTTCTATGTCATAGCATGTGTTTTCGATTACACCATGAATTAATCCAACTTATTTTAAAATATGTTTATTACTCCTTTTTCTAGAAAACAAAGTCTTCAGAAAGTGTTGTAATATATTAAGACTTTGGCCTTGATAATTAATTACACTTTTTTTTTTTTTTTTTTCAGAAGAGCAATTAGAGTAAATTCAGTAATAGATCTAATAGTTATTTATAAGCAAATCTGCTGTACTGCAGAACAGTAAGTGAAAAGCATTTATGCTGAACTGTGAATGTTGCTACCAATTTCTGGCAACTGTTTTTTTTATAAAATAAAATAAGCATTATGCTTATGTTTGCTTTAAGTGATTTTCTTTTTTTCATGCTGGTCTAAGTTTTTGCTAAGAGCCCATCTACAATAACTCTTCCAGCATCAAAGGAGTTATTCAGGATTCTCAACACTACAGTTTGAGCAGGATCAGCCTCTGAGTCCTTCACTAAAGGGCATATTCAAAGTGACTGAGTGAGTGGCTACGTGCATGGCTCATGTGCAGACACACCAGTGTTTTATACATCACCAAAGAAGTTCCTAATCATTAATGATTTATCTCACTGTCAAATTGTAAAACAACATTCTCCTCACCTACCAAAAAAATGTTTTCTTTGGTACTGTTTGATAAGCAGCTTTAGTCTCTTACCACCATATCTCCTTCCTCTCCTTTATCCCTCCATTTTTCATCATTTTCTCCTTTCAGGAAGGCAAGAATCATGTACATGGGATGGATTATCATGAAGAAAGAGCACTTTGCAATAAGTAAGCTAGTTTCAACAGCTTTCAATTATACAAAAAGAGATGCCATAGACTATTCTGATACTATGTTTGTCTACAATAAAGAGAAATGTTAAACTTTTTTCTCATCTTACACATAATATCTTTCTGTTGCTAGTGAAAAAGAACTGAAAGACAGAGGAGCTTCAAGACCCAAAGTCACCACTGAAGAAGAAACTGAGCTGACTTTCTCTTTAATTGAAGCCACATTCAGATTAGATGTTTTAGAGACTATTTCCTCTACTGGCAAATATTTCTAATGATCTTAAAGAAAAGAAGTCCTGGAAGTGTCCCTTATGCTGAGAGATAAAGTTATTAATATGGAGCTCGATGCTTTCCATGAAACTTTGGTTATTTGCTGTTTCAAAGTTATCAAAGTGGAGAGGAAGAAAGAAAACTTGCTGGGGAGAATGTAGATTAGAATTTTGAACTGGGGTCACACTGGGCAAGACAGATATTGGCACAATTTTACTCGAATCAACACAGATACTTTGAGTTGAACTCACAGCAGTTTGCATAAAAACATATACTTTTTATAAAGGAACTGTCTCAGAAGAATAAAAACAAGATCAAAGTCCATCTTACATCTCAGCAAGCAAATATTCATTTAGATTTGTAAGGTTTTGCATCAGTAGAGACAACAACTCACATAGCTGGCCTCAGAAATCTCGGGTTTCCAAATTCTACAGAGGTACCCAATATTCAGAAGAAAAACTTGTATTTTGTCAAGTGTCACCTCAAAAACACAGAAAGCCAGAATAAGGCTGTATTTTCTATTTGCAGTGGCAGATATAACTGTGCTTAGGAAGATTTTTTAATTTTTTTTTTTTTTAATTGGGAAGAAATAGCCCCTGTCTTCAGTGAAGCCATAAGTGTTGTGTTTTGATCAACTTTAAAAAACTTTTAATGCAAGACTGCATGTAACTTTATTCACCTCATTAGGTCCCCTGTATTGAGAATGAATGTGTTTCAGTTTTTGCCTGCCTATTTGCTCTCCCTTCCTTAACCAGTTTCATCACATATTTCTTGTCCTCTTTGTCTTACTTTGCCCTCTGAACTGCATCACTTCATTTAATTTCCTTCTATTTTCCTGTCTACCTAAATATATGACCAAAAATCATATGGATGCGCAGTATCAACTGCTATGATGTCCTTCCTGCTTATGTGGTGACCACTCTGATTATGTCTAGCCTGGCTTGCCAGCTGTCTGGGGCACAGTAATAGATCTGCCCTATATTTAAACAATGTCACAATGGAGATACTTTTGGTTTGGTCAACTGGCAGCACTGTGATTCTGGAAAGAAAAAGAAAAGCCCATCTTACTTAGAAAAACACTTGCGTATTCACAGAAGCACCTGCTTAACTTCAACTGAAATAAAAAAATAAACAGGTATGTCTAAACTGTGTGCTCAAGTCCCTTCTAGACTAGAATAAGTGAATTTCTGTGACATTAAGATGTCTATTAGAATTTTGTTTTCTTTATTTGTCATTAGGTTTGAAACAACTAGTGTGTTAGCCATAAGACAGATCTTTCATTAATCAGAAGATAGAGGAACACTTGAAAGGTAATTAGGCAAGCTGTTTATAAGAACCAGGTCTAGGGAAGAGCTTAGACTCGTAAACTATTTATACTAAAATGTCACTGAATTCTCAGATTGCAATGATTAACATAGCTATTTGTAAACAGGATGGATGATCAAACCCTTATGAAAACAGAGTGAAACAAGCGTATTTTTTTTATTCATGCACAACATTTTTTAATGCTGTTTACACAGAGAATGTAACAAGTATTTATAAATTTGAGAACTTTAAGCATAGCAAAATTTGCAAAAGCTGTCTTCACTAGTATCTTTCCCCTTCACAAAGAGAACATGAAATGTTCATGTCTTCCTTAATTAAAAAATGTTCACAATTCCCTCCCCCCCAGGAAATAAGCCATAATCTGCAATTCATTTATGAACAGTTCATTTTAAAGATCTTCAGTTCACCACGTGGTATTGTTTCTGTTCCAGGTGATTTATGGTATGGCATGTACCTAACAAATGCAGTGTGAAATATGAACACTATGAATCTTATATATGGCTGGAAGCAAGCTCTCAGTAAAGAGTAGAAGTCTCAAACTTAAGGCAAGATTGCAACTGGCTGTTTTGGACTGCCAAAATCCAAACAACAAGAGAGGGAATCATCCTCCTTAAAGCACTCAACACAGTGTTATTTCTGCCTGCGTGAGAACACACGGTGCTTACTCTGCACGGTTTTTGGTACAATGTTTTCAGGAAGGAAGCGCTGCTCTACCTTCCTGTGTGTGACTAGGACCAGCGGGCTGTCAATGTCATCTCAAAGACATCCAAAGCTCTGCTTGCTCCTCTTGTAGTGACCTATCTGGAGAAAGCATAGTACTAATCAGCCTCAGCCAGTATTGTGTCAGCAGAGAGAAAAAACAAAAAATGGATGCATGGAAGAGAGAAGAAAAACAAAAATAAAAAAAAAAAAGAAAAAGAAAAAAGAAAGAAATGTGTTTTTAATAAGCAATAATACAGCACAAATACTGAAAACCAAATTTATTCACTTTGGAACTGACCTACAGCCCACAGATGCCAGTGGGATTCTTTATTTTAACTTCAATAATTTTTAGTTGAGATCCTTGGAGGAAAGCTAGAAACAGCTGGATCTATGGAAGAGAGGAAGAATGACCCACTAACCAGAGCACAAGGCTGTGAGTCAGGACATCTAGCTGAGCCACCTGCTTTGCCCCAGACTTTGTTAGGTCCTGAGGCTACATCTATATGTAAACAGCATATCAGAATGTGGATATGAATGACCTACTTGAGCGTGTGGCAGCTCTGAAACATGGCAACAACATCAGGCTGACACTCAACCCAGCATGACATGGGGCTGACTCAAATCAGCTTTCAGAACTGAGATTTTTTTCTGCACATAAACACTGTGATGCTTAACAGGGACATATCACTTTGGTGATCTCAGATACACCCAGACCAGTGGTTCAATGTGAGTACGGCCACAGCATCACCCCAGAAAGCACCACAGAGGGCTGTAGTCTGGTAAATCAGTTACAGAAGAGTTCAGGGGTATGTTCATGAAGGCCAGCTGAAAAGATATATCATGAAAAGCAGAAACATAGCATTCAGTCATAGAGAAAGGACAAAAAGACTCCCAGTATTATGGGAAGGGCAAGGTTATGGTTTGTTTGGTGACATTACAGCCAGATTAAAATCAGATATTATTATGTGCAAATCCAACTGGGTTCAAAGAAAGATTAAGTTTCCTTCTTATCAGACTTCACTTTCAGACTCAGAAGGGGGAGGATCCTACAGAAAACTTCAAAAAGGTAAAAAATTTAGCACTGTTCAAAATTATGTAATGTATTTTAAATTATTCTTTCTCTTTTTTTTTTTTTTTTTTGCTTTTAAATACAAATACTTTCTTTCCTATATTGTCTCCTTAGCTTTCCTGCAGCTTCCTTTCTACTTGTATGTGTGTAGCATCAGCAAAGTAACAATACTGTCAGTCTTACATCTTTGAACTGAATGTACAGAGCTTGAAAGTTAATTTCTGGGGTGTTTCATATACAAAAATAGAGACATAGATCAGGGTGTATTTAAAGGAATGGACAGATCTGATATGAAGCTCTAAACAGAGGCCAAAAAGGTTATCAGAGGTTAACCACAAAGATGATTTACGTTAAGGCTATCAAATGAAGATGTGTCGCGGCTGGGCTGACCTCAGAGTAGGATGAAAAGAATTAAGTGCATTTAAAAAAGAGATGTCTTTAACAGGATCTGACCATATTTACATTGCTTTGAATTTTACCATGTGTATAAAAATGACTGTTTTGTAGACAGTCTGTTATGCTTTTCCTTTGCCATTTAAAAATAGTTAAAAATCAAACTTATGTCAAAATGGCACAAATAAGAAAATAAAAAGGAATCTACTTACTGATAAGATGATGGACTATATATGCTTATTGAATAAAGAATTCATAGGTTTACAAATTACAGGAGTAAAAAAAAGTAAAAAGTAAAAAAGTAAAATTGCACATGACCACTAATATTTTATTAACATTAATATTAAAAATACTAAGGATAAATATATTTGAAGTTTATACAAAGATATCTGTTTGGGGGCAGAGCAGAGGTGTAGAGTAATATACATAATTGTTATGTGATAAAACCGTTAAGCATTTTACCTTCTTGTGTTCTGTTTTTTCCAATTGTTTTCTGTGGTAAATACATGACATATTTTACTGGGTCACCAGTTCTTGCTTTGTAACTGTGAGGCTTGCTGTGAGTCAAGGAGCAGCCACAACCCAGTGCTGCCTGACAGTCTTGCTCCCCTACACGCTGCATCAAGTGACAAGGGCATGACCCATATTGTGGGACTATCAAAGATGAGATAAGCACATACACTTTGGCATTGCCTAGCACCACAGCTTCTCTTCACATTTCCATATGCAGTGCACAAGGTCAGGGAGCTACAGGGACCTGAAACACTCAGAAATCGCAAGTCCTCAGTACTGCAGTGGAGGAAGAGGAGCGAGGGGTTAGAGAGAGAGCCAAAATGCAGATTTGAGTTGGATAGTCACCTCCTCTCCCTCTGTATTAGCGCTACAACTTCTGCATGAAGCTTTGTTTTCTTCAGTACTGCTCAGTATTTTATTTTAGACTCCTGGGGTACTGGTCACATTGATAAGAAAGAGGCAATATCTTGCCTCCCACCACCCACTGGAGCAGCAGATTGAGGACCAGAAAAGACAAACTTGTCCACCTTTATGGCAACATGAGGGCTAGTGAGTCCTGCTCTACTAGTCAGACATAAAGCTCTCCTAACTTAACATTGCATCCTAATGTATTCTTCTATCTTCTCTTAAAATGTGGCATTAGAATAACAAATTAATGTGTTCAGATCACAGTATCCCAGCTCAGGTCTTCTCTAGACTCTACATTGATACTCAGATATGGTGACTTTAGGATCTTACAGTGAACTTCAGTGGTTTATCCCGTCAGTTGTACATCTAGGGCCTGCACTGAAGGAAACTGAAATGCCCTACCTTTTCTGTGCATGGTAAGTCTCCTACTTTTTTTGCTCTGCTGCTGATTCCTTGGATCCTCACTTTCAGCATTGAGCTCTGCCACCCCACAGCGCATGGTAGAGGCCTGGGAATTAACCTGTGATGGGGGGGGGGGGGGCGGGGCAGGAATTATTCTCTCCACAGTCCTTAATTTCCTATAGCATAACATCCACCATGGATGCAGTTCAAATTATTACAACTATTTCTTTCCTCCCAGCCTGATCCTATGATGTTTCTGAAAAACCACAATACTCAGAAAAAAAACCCCATAAAATTCTTAGGAGTGGCAAGTGTTAAGTTAAAAGACTGCAGGGTGAAACCAGTCTAAGATCAAAGACTCTTTGCAAAATAAGAAGATTATCCATCTAGGTTGTATCTTTGTTTTAGCAGCCCACACTAATCTTGTTTGCTTAACTCCCATGACAATTTAAAGCCTTTATACATCCTTCTTCCCGCCACTTGGTGTGGGGGCTCCTAAAGCTTTTGAAAAGCATGGAAAGTAAAGGTGCTTGTAAAACACACAGCACGGGAGCAGTACAGTGCAAACACTGCCACAAGTGTGTCATTCTAAGTGATGGATTATACATATATCCAGTGGAAGAGAGATTGAAAGCAGCAATGCTACCAGAGTTCCAGTTACGGACACACCATTTTTTTATGACCTCAGGAATAAGACTCCTTTTGTTAGACAATGGCAGGCAACAGAATACATCAGTGCACTACATGAGGAAAATAAATGGTTAAATGTCAGGTAAACAGGTGGAATAGAAGCTCGTAAGCTGGGAAGAAGTGGGGCTTCCCAAATCCCTCAGCAGCCTAGGAACCAAGAACGTCTGAGCAGCTTCACACGCTGCCCAAGGGGTAGAGCACAGGCAGATAGGTGTCAGGCAGCGGTGGACTGAGCATGCCTCATGTAATGGTCCTGATCTGGAATGCAGCCACATGTCCCCTGGGAAGTGGAAAGAGACTAGAATTGCTTCCACAGAAGCAAAGATCATGCTAATGGGACGGATCTGTTGCCATTCTAGACTGGAACTGAAATCATTATCTGACAAACCAGCCTACAACATTGACCCTCAATCCTTCTGTGTCTGCCTCTCCTTGTCATGACGTACACCACTGCAGCTGAAAGAACTGCAGGCTGATGTCATGAGCGGTGACGTGGCAAAGGACGTTTGAGGGTTTCAGAATACTTTGAAAACTTCACCAGCAAAGGGTGGACAACTGGCTGGGCCAGGTGACATTAATGGATTATAAACAGGCTTTGAGGTAACTGCTGTTGCCTCAGTTCCACCCCTGAGGTATGTCCTCACATCTTTTCTAGTTTCATACTGGGTAGGACTGATAAATGTGGAAAGGAATGAGGAGGTATGGACTGAACTCATCAAGAATAGATGAAAGAACTAGTAGGGAAAGGAAAGTGTTGGGAACCAATGATGGGAGCAAACCGATTCTTTCCTCCCACCTTCCTGTGTTGTAACAATCAGAGATGCAAGTGGCTTTGTCAACCAGCTGAGTGCAATTCAGAATATATCAATTTGTAATAACTTTTCTGATTAATCTGACAATCCGAATTTTAGGTTAGAGTAGAAACGGGACCTAAAAAAAACCCTAGTGTTGAATCTGCCATATTTTTAAGCCTTAGTTTGCCTTTTCTGAGTTTCAGAGGGATTTGATACTTTGAGGCATAACAATTCTGTGGTTTTCATGTAGTTTATTTTCATGTGATTCTATGATTCAGATACAAGGTATTAGCCCTCACTGTACACCTTTGTTATTGCTCTTTCACCATTTCATCCTTCTCTGTCAATACTGTATGCTACAATTCAGCAGTAGTTTTATGATAATCCATTAGCAATGAAATTAGTTCTTGAGAATGTGCAAAGCCTGTATTATTACTAATTTCTGCAGTAGTTATAAACAAAGCATAGGTGCTGGGGGCCAAAGCTTACGTAGAAGTTTCTCAGAGATGTTAGCAAGGCTATTACCTGCTTTTTCAATGAAGCTGTATTGACAAACGGGGAGTTCATCTGTCAGTGGTCAGTGGTACCATTTTTCTTTGTCTTTCGTAACTTGCTTGAACTCAGAGCAAGAGGTCACTCATCACTCCCTTTGAGTATTTATGCAAGCAAATGAGAAGCGTGATTTCAGAAGTAAATCTTTAGCAACTGTCACATATTTCCTTTCTCCTGTTGGTGTTACTAGAGGAACATGTATAGACGCTTGTTAAGCTAACACGTCCACGAAGCTGGAACTATGTGATGGGTTATAGAGCTAGAGGACATTCAGACAATGCAGTTAGGGGGGTTGGTGGCTTTTTTGTGTTTGTTTGTTTCTTTTGTCTTAAATAGCATGTAGGAGGGAATTGGACATTGACAGGTGACTACTTTGAACATAAGAATGAAATAGATTGTCCACACACAATTTTCAACTACTGTTATGTTTAACTCAGCTTTGTGGGATTGCTGGGAGTTGGAAGTGCTGGACCTGGCAGTGCTGGTGGGCAGCAAGTTGCCCGTGGGCCAGCAGTGTGTCCTCATGGCCAAGGGGCCAAAGGGACCCTGGGGTGCATTAGGAGGACTGTGGCCAGCAGGTCGAGGGAGGTGATCCTCCTCCTCTGCTCTGCCCTGGTGAGGCCCCATCTGGAGTGCTGGGCCCAGTGCTGGGCTCCCCAGTTCAGGAGAGACAAGGAACTGCTGGAGAGGGGCCAGTGGAGGGCTGCAAAGATGATGATGGGGCTGGAGCATCTCCCTGATGAGGACAGGCTGAGAGAGCTGGGGCTGTTCAGCCTGGGGAAGAGAAGGCTGGGAGGGGATCTTGTCAATGCATGCAAATATCTTAAGGGCAAGTGCCAAGAAGACGGGCCAGGCTCTTGTCAGTGGTGCCCAGTGACAGGACAAGGGGGCAATGGGCACAAACTGCAACACAGGAAGGTCCATCTGAATATGAGGAAGAACTTTACTTGGAAGTTGTCAGAGCACTGGGACAGGCTGCCCAGAGAGACTGTGGAGTCTCCTTCTCTGGAGACATTCAAAACTTGCCTGGACATGACTCTGTGCAGCCTGCTTCAGGAGACCCTGCTGTAGCCAGGGATCTCCAGAGGTCCTTTCCAACCCTGGCCATTCTGTGATTCTGCGATCCTGTGAAATGTAATAGCTTTGTGGGGGGAGAGGAGGAAGTACTCCGGCCTTTGGTTTTACTGTGATTTCATACTTGTCACAATAAAGTTCATTTCTAACTGTGGATGAAACTCACTGAGACAAATCCTTCTTGCTCTATTCTATGAATGTCACGTATTTGTGTTTCAATAACCCCTAGAATGAATCCCTAACCAACAGAGACCTGATCATAGTGTGTCTACACGCATTTGGAAAATTATGGTCCCTGCTTAGAGTTTAATGGTAAAATTAAGTGCTGGAAATGATTGCCACTTAATTGACTTCCATGTAGAGTTCCTCATACAAGATTTCTCTTGATATATATACTAGAGAGGAATTTGTCCCAGTGGATGTGTACAGCAATATAACTTCTTGGATGCTTAAATATGTGCTGTGGGATGATGTAATCTGAGATACACAATAAATTAAATAAATGATGCTCAAAATATATTATACTTTATTGAAGAGATGCAATTATTTGAAAATAGATACCAATAGATTTATTAGGAAAACAGATATGTGGCAGTGACGAAAAACTCAGGCATTAACAAAAGCAATCCTCTGTTACTGCAGAGGCTAGATATATAAGCCCTATATCTTATTCAAAATTTTATGAAGCACCACCTTTAAATAAAGAAGTTGTTGCTTTTCCTGTCATTACTGTTCCTGAATAAAAACTTACCTCTTAGGGATTAGAAAATATTATTTTCTGGGCTGGTTCTAGATTGGTCTTATATCAAAGTTTTGAGAATAATCAGTTTTCTCACTTACAAAGCATGCCATGAAAAGGTTCTGGTTTTTATATACCATAGGTAACAACAAGAAATCACAATGCTAGAATTCATTTAATGTTTTGATGAGCTTTATTAAAAATTCCCAAACCTACAGCCTCACACTTGAGAATTAGTTTTAAACACAGACTCCTAAACATATGCAGACTACACGTACTTTTCAGAGCCACCTTATATCATCTGTAATTTAAGATGTCTTGTTCTGATTTAAGAAAAATGAAGTTTGAAGACCTTTTCTCCCTGAAAATCACATTTCCCATGGAGTGAAATGTACCGTATTAAATCAATCTACACATCCAGCCTCTTGAATCCAATTAAAATGTTCAAGAATTCTTGGTGGTTTTTTTTTTTAAGGCAGAATAATAGAAACTTAAAAACAAATTAAAGACAAATATGTTGCTAGAAAAAGATAAACATTTTCTGACTAATACTTGGAAAGATGATCACACATGAGAAGAGACTGCTTGCAGGACAAAGGCAGAAATAGATTTATGAATGTGAAAGGATGCAGTATATTGTTTTATGGTGTCCAGTTGTGTGTCTTCTCAAATGACTTCTTAATTGGTAAAGGGGCTGCAGTTTTTAGAACTACAAAAGACTTTCAGTTGTGTGCCCAACAGTTTTACTCTGTCTTTGTATTATTCTAAGCATCTTGAAAATTTGACTGGAAATTAGTATAAAATTCAGAAACTTTTTCTTTGGTTTTGGTTTATCTTTTTTTCTACATAAATCTCTCTGAATTACAAGATGTTCCACACAAAAAATCTTTGAAAATCTTGTTTGTCTGAGTAAGTATTTGTTGAACAAAAATCCTGGTTTTAATTTATACTTCATTTCCATAAATATTGTTTCATGACTAGTCATGCATTTTTGGAAGCAGTCTAGGTGCTGATTTTTATAAACAGTCCTGATTCCTCCAAGTGTCCAAAGCTAGACTGTTGGCTGCCATTGAAAAATCAATCCATCAGTGGGATTTAATTGCCTAAATATTTTTGAAGAAGTATGCTTTTGTCCTTGCATATTGTTACAGCCCCTGTTTTCATATATGTGTAGTTCTCACCGATGTAAGAGTATCTGCATGCTGAAAATGGCACTTTCTACTTATGTGAACACCAGTTACAGCATCTTTTTACCCTCTAAGGATTTATGACATCTACTTTCAGAATCTTAATTTTTCCAAACTGGAGGCACATTTTGAGCCTTTCCTGAAACAAAGTGTATCAAAATTCATTCAATAAGATATCAGGCAAGACATCAGTAAAATTTCCATAAAGTACTGCAGAGGAGCAAAGCAGAAATTGACAGTAATGGAACAACTTTATACATCTGATTTACTACTGAAGAAAGGATGAAATTATTATCAAAAGAGATTCTTTGTTGATTTTAAAGCAGAACATGTGAAAGACCCATTGGCACCAAACAGGACAGAGAGAATCAGTGTTTTCAGAACTGAACAGACAAATCATTAATTTTCAGTAGGAAATTAGTCTTAAAGTCTTATCGTGTCAGTGGGATCATTTTTGTGATAAAAAAAGAGTGACTCATGGAAATTTTTGTTTACTTGCTTAATTTGTCCATTTTTATCAAAACTAGTGCTGCTTCATCTTATTTTTTGTACTAAAACCTTTGAATCTCCCTGACTGTCACTGGCAAATGTTTTGCTGATTAAAATGAAAAATAAACTTCAAAATCAAAATTCAGCAAGGGAAAACCCTCAGATTCCTAAGGAATCTGAAGAAGTATTCTATCAATCAACATTTTTTTAAATAGAAAAAAAAAAAAAGTCACTCTCCAATCAGCATAGTGCTATATCAACAGTCCTTTTAAAGATCCATTAGTGTTTCATCACCAAAGGCTGACTTGTTGCTGTGTTCGAGTTTCTTGAATGTCAATGGTGAGATGAAATGTATATATCAAGAGCTGAATGATTCTTTTATACTTATCCAGAGAGTAGAACCAATGAGTTTTAAATCCAGGAAGAATCCAGATCTACTTTACAAAACCCTGTTTAGCAGAAATTTTTGTTCTTTTAATTAACTTCAGCCCCCCCCCCCCCCCCCCCCCCCCCAGGTTGAATAAGAGAAATGTGCAAGGAGAAATGATGCTTATGCCAGCTGTCTGTAGACTTCATTTCTTTAAGTTTCTAGGCCTGATTCTGACCCCAGTCAAATTGTGTTTACACCAGAAATAGTGTCTAACAGAAGCACTCCCACCTTACTTGTGTCAAAACCCAATTACCTCTAAAAATCTGGATGATTCCCCAATCTGTGATTTCCAGATGAATGAAAAATATGAGCCAGGTGATATGCCACACCAGCACGGGAATAGGAAGCATTCAGAGCTGTATTTGTCCCATTAAATTTCAGGGAAAATATTTCCTTACATGGAAGAAAGCAAACTCTATGTCCTTCCTGCATCAGATACGTAGTATATCTGCCCTTTAATAGCAGAAGCTAGGGCAGAAGAGTAATTACAACCTCTCATGGCTTGTCCTGGTTAGAGTAATGATCATCATTTCTTAGGAGGCAACAATTTGCAGGAAGGCCTTCAAAGAATTTGAAGCTCCTTTTGGACACCCCAATGGGGCTGGAGGAAAGGAGTAAGAGGTGGGAAAGTTATGGGTTACATTCAGCTTCCATTACCCACTACATCCTTTTGATGTGGTGCAGAGGAGAACAGCAACACTCTCCAAAGCCTTGGCAGGTATTAGCCTGCTTGTTTGAGGCTCTTGGAAACATTTTTTTCAAGATCTACAGCTATAGATGACTTGAAGTGTATATCGGATATAACTTTTTATAACTCTGCTGCAGTGTATGGCACAGACAAAACATGCTTTGCAAATTCTGAAGAAGTATAGACTCCTGCCTACAGACTGCAATATCTTCCCTGGCATAGAAATCTTGCTTCTTTTTTTTTTTGTTAGTAACAGGATTTTTGACTTACAAGGATCATCTGACTCAACTGAACAATGTCATTTTTTCTTGCATTAAATGAAAAGTCATCACAAAATTATATGATTTGCCCTAAATTGCCTAAAAAGACACACTGTGTAACCTATTTGTTATACTTCGTGAGACTCTTCTACTAAAATATGGTCACTGCAGGCAGAATTTTTTCCATACTGAAGTTAATTAGAAATAATGTTTTAAAATGGGTTTCTAGGTAGCTATAACAAGAAAACCTTTCTAGCAGAGCAGCTAGACACCCTTGCTAGCAGATATGAACATAAAAGCTGCTTGACATGCTTCATGTGCAACAACAGTATTCATTATAATCAACAACCAGCAAATTAGACAAATTAAAACTTAACTGTTTGCCCATCTAACAATTCTCAACCCTTTGGATTCTCCAGTAGTTGTAAATACTTCAAAGAAAGGTGCACTTTACAACATACCATGAAAGTCATCAAATGTAAATTATGTGGAATTCAAATTATACATGCTATATAATGTGCCTGACAGCCTGAGAAAAAGAATGAAAATGGAAAAAAAATCCTTACTGCATCTACAGATGCTGAATCCCACTCCCTGACACAATCTAGTGGGACAGTCTGAAAATACTATTTTAGTAGATTTTGTTATTATTTTTCTCCCTTCCAACCCCCACATTTAAATATCTCATTACATTGGGACCAAAAGCTGGTAAATGCACGTTGCCTCCAGTGAGAGAAGACACTCTTGTGTTAGAATTGCTTCCTCAGTTCTTAAAAATTGAACTGGGAAGAGTTTTTAGTAAGATGTGCTTTCCTCACTTGTAAATTTACTTTTTAAATTTTACAAATATATGAAACATTTACAGTAAATATGCAGATTGGTATTTGCATAAACAGATTAGTTTAATACAGTTAAATATTGCCATCATTTTTCAACATAAACATGCATTTTGAAGTATAAAAGCACACAAATTCCCAATTTCATTTTTATCTCACTTCATTCTTATTGCATTAAAACAGCTGTTGGAACAGATGCATAGATCAACCATTTATGCATGAAGAAATATGATTTTGTGTTTTGTGAACAAGCATAGTCTAAAACAATAGGGAAAACCACATTAGCTATGTAAATAATGTAAATGCCTTATGGGAAAACGAAACAAAAAAATCATTTGAAGAAGTTGGGTTATGATCTACTTCAAAATGACCAACTTATTTAAGTCTTGCCAATTCAAATATTGCACACCATATACAATTCAGTTGGGAAAGATCAATTAATTTCCTAATGTTTATGCTTCATAACAGTTGCAGAATTTCCGCAATGATTCTGTACTTCTAATCTCTCCATCAGTTTAAACTCCACTCCAGTGAACTTTTAACTGCAAAGACAGAAGTTGAATCACCGGGGATTTTTGAAGAATTCTCCTACCTCAGCATAATTGTTATTCAGAGTAATCAAGGCTGTCCTCTCTGCAAGACATTTCGTTGACAGCAGTGACTAGGCCAAACTTTCTCAGAATCCTTTGTGTCTGTATATTTAAGCTTCTGATATGCTTTTGTTTGGAAACATCTTTGTAACAATGGGTAAAAATGTTTTTTTTCTCATTCATTCATGAACAGGAAAAGATATCTGGTTTAAGACTTGTTATGTAGATGCATGACTAGAGAACTGTTACATTCAAGTTTATTGTAGACTATGTATGAGCGTAGTGACTGCTGACTGGATAACTATTTGCTAAGAAACCTCTGAAAATGGAGTTACTTCTTAAATCTCTAATTAAACTCTCTAATTAAACTCTCTATTTAAACTCTCTGAGAAAACATATTGGTTAGATTCATCTGAGATTATTCATTAAGTGAATTAGTAGCTTCAAGGTACATGGGAACTTTATGAACGTTAAAAGAATAAGTTTAATGAGATTTTCTTTGTTGTTTTGGGGAAATTTGAAAGAATCTGAAAGGAACTAGTATCCAAAGATTTAATAATAACTTTCAGGTGACTGAATTTAGAGAAAAATCAAATAGTTTTGTTTGCTTTGTGAACTAAGCGTATTATTTATATTTTTCTATGTTATTTATATTTTATATAAATAATATAGGTTTTATATTTACCTTTTCTTTAACATAAAATATTCAAAAAGTGATATTGGTATACTGAAACACTTAGATTTTTATAAATATATATATACAAGGATAGATGTATGTGCATGTATATGTATGTATATTTTGTTCTGATCATGGTTGGGTGCAACTATGATTTGCTGACAAGCTCTGAGTCACGCATCTTCATTTTTCTAAGAAATAAGGACACTGACTATTATATTCCAAAGAGTTTGGGCAAACGCCCCACATAAACAGAATACACTTGTCAGAGAATCATCTCATTATTAAGGGAACCCTTCAGACCAGTAGCGTTACTGGACCTAGTATACTAGTGAAGATGCAGGTACACAAATTTGTCTGTTTAGTAGCCTCCCTTCTTTTTTTTTTTTTTTCTTTTTTTTTTTCTATAATTATTATTTTTTTCTTTTTCCTAAAGGAACTGCATACCTAGTTTGCATCTACATTTCTATCCCTTTGGGGTTAGTTCTTGAATTAATCAGGACTTGCTTCCTTGGCTTGAAAGGAAGACTAATTTAATTTTACATTTTAATCTTTTCTGATCTTAATAGCTGATTAGGCAGCATTCAGCATTTCTCACAACAAGTTCAGCAGAGCACCAAGTGAAGGTATCTGGCAGCAGGTTTGAAACAAAAGAGTGCAGCAATTTTTTATTTTTTTTCATATAATGAAAATTTAAATTGTGATGCTCACTGTCACAGTGTGTCATGAAAATGAAAAATCTAAATGAGTTAAAGGAAGCAATAGGCACAATTTCATGGAAGCAAAGTTTCTTGAGGACTGCCAGCCAGAAGGATGAGAGGCACTTGTGGTCCAGGAGCCAGGGGAGGTGCCAAAGGACAGAGGTATTTTCTGTTCACAACTCTGAGTGTCCTTTGCTGACTGCAGTCAAGGGTTGGACACCAGCACAGGCTCAGCTCTGCTCCAACTTAGACGCCTGCTCTCGTGTTTTTATCATACCTGTTGAAGTTAAAGGCTAAAGTACAACGGTTCTGCTCAGCCCCCACGTAGGATGAATGTGTTAACATCTAAGATGAGAGAAATCAAAAATGCTTCACTCAAATCATGGAAATTGTTAATTAAACCAGTTCAACAACTATAACTTGAAGTGAACATGGCGTGAGGTAATTCCTCCTGCAAGCACCACTGTACACTGATCTGGACAAATGACACCCCATTTTTAAATACCCATGTATTTAATTATGGTATCTAATGGTTTTGTACAGCACTTGAATTGACATTTAACTGAATCTAGTAACAAGACTGTGTTTTCTTACAGGTACCGCTAAACGATGTAATATTACTTCCTGTAGCTATGGAGACCTTTGCTCTCGTTAGTGCTGCTATTCCATTTGACTGTAACCCTGAATAATCTTTAAAGAATGTTTTTAGTCATGGGCCCTTCACCTTCTGGTGATTTCATCCAGATACAATTTCCACAGGCTTTACTGGGTTAGACAGAATAAAAGAAGGGACCATCTGAATAAAATAAAATGTCACCATTAAATTGGCTTTTGTAGCTTAAGGTATAATGTAATGATATTTTCCCAACAGCTGCTTTCAGTTGAATTTGAAGTTTTGAAAACCCTTTGCATCTGATTCAAGTAATAAAATGCAGGTTGTGTTACTTCCTCCTTCTGTGTCGTATACAATAAGCAAAGCGTTGATACTTTACATGCAACTGGTGGTCATTAGGAATTTTTAATATATGTTAACATTATTTGCTGACCTCAGCATTTGATGAATGAGTCACCCAATGAAAAGTTTGTTTCAAAATCAAGGGGTGGATGGATATGATGTTGCAATTGAAAAAAATCAGTATTTTTTTCTAATTTCTGTTGCTCATAGAGTTTTATTAACTGTAACTTATTGTTTGCATTTTCATTTCTTTCAGCTTTTACAAGTAGACTGGATTTAAATGAGTGCAATTCTACATATCTTCATGTGTTGCCTTTTATCCCAAGAGATTTTAAGTAGAATCTAGACAAAGGCATCACTCCATCAAGCACTGATGTACAGCCATCCCTAAGGTGAAATGTAGCAACTGCTTGTCACTGTATACAACCAATATGTAAGAATTTAAGACAAGGAAGGAAGAGTAAGCACATTCTCAGGAATTTAGTGAGCAAAATCAACACCTGAGGCTGAAGTAATATGCCACAGTTCTGTAGTGATAATCTTTTGTGAAGCTCACTTGATATATCTAAAAGAAGGCACTACATCTTTCATCATATATTCCTTCCTGCTATTATGGTAAATATTGTAAAAACACTGAGTATTTTCTAAACAAACAACAAAGATTTTAAAGGAGAAATTAGACCAGAGACATGAATGACAGGCTCAGGAAGGAACCCAGTTCTTCCACCTGCCTCTTCTGCACTTTCTACCCCCTCCGGTAATACTGTCTTTCAGTATGACCAATGTCTTTGATTCTTAAACTCTTCACCCATATATCGTATTTAGCATCTGCTGTGAAAATTTCATCACAAGGCATTTTATGGTATAAAAGAATCAAAAATATGCCAACATGAAGACTTTAAGTAGCAAAGGTTGGAAAAGCAGATGTTTTCTGAGGTATCTGAGAAGCAAGGGAAGAACCAATGAATGATGTAAGAAAGCAAGAACCATGTTAGCAAGATCTCACACAAACTGTGGGGCACAACAGGAAAACAGGAAAGTATTGTCCAGTAAAGTCAAAGTATTTTCCGCTAAGTCAAAGAGAAACAGGAGACTAACAAGATGCATGAGACAGAATACAAGAGGGTGGGAACAGATGCAAAATATGAGTCAGAATGGCAGTAGAATAGGAACATAGAGTCCAGAAAAGTGGGAGAGATTAAGAAGGCACACGAGACAGAGAGCCGAAAGACCATGGAGTGTGTGAAATGCAATAAGAAAAAACAAACAAACAAACAAAAAATCCCAGCTGTGTTTTTCTAGGTCACTTTTGACCCAAACTGTCAAAATGACAAGCATAAAGCAGCTCTGTTTTCATGGAGAACAACTTGTCTGTTGAGGTGACTTTTCTCTTTCTTTTTCTGTTACCTGCTTTTCCTGGAGGATGTGACAGGTTAATACTAGTTCAGGTCCTTCTAAATGAGCTGATGCATTTGCAACACTGTCAGTTTCTCTTCACTCCAGAGGGAATGTCACTGCATGAGGCAATCTTATTGCAGAAATTAGCATTTTGCTGTGACTCAGCTATCATCTTAGAAAAAACAGACAGAGACACAAGCCTTGAAAAGATTACGCTGGCACACCTGAAGGAGTGCTTTAGAGAACTTCTTCATGACTGTGATTTATATTAGGCATCAATAATGCTGAATGATTGCTTATGCTACAAAAAAGCAAGAAACTTTCAGTGAGAGACTGCAAGATCAAGGAAATTAAGAATTATGAAAAGCCAAACACATAACAATGCTTTTCAGAAATTTCAGGCTTAGATTTCAAAATCTTTCTATAAAACACTCTCCTGCACCATGCCTCACCCTAGCTTTGGTTTATATGTGCTCATAATCTTCAGTCTCATTTGAAGTTTTAGGTTATTTTGTATCCACTCACAGAAAGTGAAATACAGCCAAATCATGTCTGGTTTTCATTGGAATCATTACAAAGAAATAGTTTTTGTCTCAGTGACAATGAAAACTATAAATCCCTCAGAATCCTGGGAGTTTTACCAGACTTTCACAAAAAAGCTAAGTCCCATATTGTTCCAAACTAGGTATGTTAACAGATATATGAATGTAGTCTAATATTCATTCAGTTGTTATGAAATATGACTTGGAAAAAGATTATTTTTGACTTTGCCATTAAAGTTCTGGAATTAAAGCATTTCATCTTACCAAACTATCCTTGTATAGTTAAAAGTATTTGAAGTGAAGTGAAAGAATTAGCATACAAATCGGTTACAACCATTTTCACTGAATTTTCAGGGTCACAAGAAGTCACACACATACCTGCCGAAAGACAAACTTCTTAAACACTTCCCTGTGAAAAAGACCCAACTCTCTACTTTAATAGCAGCTGTTAAGTGATTGTATGGGTTTCAGCTGAACAGTTAATTTTCCTCATAGTAGCTCCTGTGGGACTATGTTTTGGATTTGTTACCAAATTGATATTGATAGCACAATGATGTTTCAGCTGTCACTGAATAGAACCCACAGAACATCAAGGCCACCTCTGTTTCTGACCCTGCACTGCCAATGTGTAGGCTGAGGGTGTATGAGAAGCTGGCTGAGGACACAGCTGGGACAGATGACCCCACTGCCCAAAGGGATGGTCCCTGCCATATGATAGCATGTTTAGTAATAAAAGCTTCCAGGTGACTGGCTGGACATCAGTCAATTCATAGGGAGGGTTTGCATCACTTGTTATCCTTTAGGTTTCTTTTGTTCCCAATTTTCCCCCATTTTTCCGCCTTTTTTTCTTTTTTGTCTTTTACTTATTAAACTGTCTTTACCTCAGCCAGTGAGTTTTGTACTTTTGCCCTTCTGCCCACTGCAGGGAGTGAGTGAGGGGCTGCATGGAGCTTAGCAGTCACTGGGGCTAACCCACAACAGGGATATAAATATTTCCACTGCTCAATGAGAGTATCCTGGTAATTGAGAATTACTGATGTTGATTATGCTTGTCATGCACAGAAAAAAAAAATAATAAAATCACCTTCCTTCTAATGACTGGAGTTTTTCATAATCTTCATATTAGTACAAGTATTCATCATTATACATTATAATTGCCAAATAGACCTTATCCTACATTTAGCTGATTGTTTCCTGTAAAACATTTGCAATACTTTCAGGTCCTGCTGTGATGTTCCAGTGTCACAAAAGAGGGTAAATCACATCATATTTATTTATCTTTATATAGGTTTTGTACTTTTTTACCATAAGGTACTCAGCCTAAACAAAAGGACTCTTTTTTTCTTTAATAGTTAAAGATGGAAGCTTTGGAAATTAACACTTCTGCTTGTGAGGTGGGTACTGTATTTCGCAAGGATCACTACAGAAATAGTATTTGTTGAAAGAAAACCTTAAGGGACAGAGATAAAGAGCAGGAGGATCCAAAATCTAGCCTGAACACCTGGAAAAAAGTATCTCGGATAAGAATGCTCAGAAGAAAGTCACAGAGTTCTCAGGCTCTTTTCTCAGTGATTTCATTTCACTATGTTCCAAGACAAAGGCTTAAATTCCCCCAGAAAACCATCCAGAACCAAATCCAGAACAAATCAGGCCACATGTACAACCATCCTCTTTTGTTTTGGTTGAAGTTTGCTTTACCTATGTCATGACCCTTTTTTCCCCTCTTAATTTTTTTGAAAATTATTTATTTGTACCCCTTTTTCACAGCAAGATGTTCAAAAAACAAAACAAAAAAAAAAATGAACACAAAAATAATAAAAATCAAGATAAGTAAAAGGTGCACCTATGCTATCAGATAGTGCTGCTTCTGGTTCAGTGAGGGTCCATGGTACAGGTAGATCAGGGTATGAGCTGCTTTCTCCCCAACCAGCCTGAGCTGGAGGGATGTCAGTATGGACACCTTCACCCAAAGCAGGCTTCAGAAACCTTCAGCTGGTGGGAAGAAAATTATCTCCAATCCTCTTGCCTGAAAAGCCAAGACTTCAGCAGGCAAAACAACAATGTAAGCAGAATGGTAGGAGTGCCCAAATGACTTGGGTGGGCTTCTCTGTCTCTACACTTGTGCCCCACAAAATCATCCGTCCTTATCCTTTACTTGGGCTCTGGTTGGACTGTCATCAGTCCCTCTCAAAAGTAGCTGTGAGAAGCTGGCATTTTCCTCACTAAAAACAAAACAAAAAACCCCCCAACAAACTGTCAAAAAGTTCCTGCCAACCTTTGGGCAAAATCATCTTAAAAATATTGGGGAAAGCCACTGCTAACCAACGAATGTTGATTAAACAGGCAAGTGGTTATTAATGTTATTATTATAGCTGCTGGTATTATGGGAGGATTATGCTAGTGATTTTTCAGGAAAATAGCAGCTGCAGAAAATGTCTTCTTTGTGATCAACTAGGAAAAATTCACAACAGGTGTTAAAAATGGCATACTACCATTTGTGGCACCTAACCACATCTCTTTAAAGCCAATCAAATGTAATTGCCCCTTTGCAAAGAGATGTAATGAATCAGAAATTAAACAGTTCAAGGAAAGGAAAGGATTGACAGTGGATGGTCTAAATTTTTGTCTCTGTATATATCACTTTTCAATGTATACTTGTTGAAGGCTTTTTTCTTCATGCCTTTCTACTCTTATAAATGAGCACCTGAAGCTTAGAATATCCTTCCTCACCTAGGAACACATCCTGCAAGAAGGTGTCTGATGTCAGTCTACCTGATCCAGAGCTTATGTTTGAAGATTCTGATCCAAAAGCCAATGAAGCCCATAGGAAAAAAACCAAACTAGTTCTATTGAATTTTAGGAAGGTTTTGACCAAGTCTATCAAAAAAAACCCAACACCTGAGAGGTTTGTTTCCCACAGGAAAAAACACAAGAAAGTTCCCTGTGAACTTCCTACTTTTCCTTCTGCACTCCTGCATGAAGGCATCTGACCAAGTAAATGCAGTGTGGCTTATTCCTTTCTATTAACACAGATTTGTATTTATCTTAATGAATCAGATCTTTTAATTCTTATCCTCGTATCTCTCCAGTTTATTCTTTTGCCCTCAGATATTCTTTCAACAACCACAGTTAACTCAGTGGCTATGAGTCAGTGGAAAATATTACACCGTATCTGATTTAAAATCTCTCTAATGTGTCATTGCTTCTCAGCTGGTCTCTTAACATGACTGTCCACTATACCTTCTACCACAGACATGGATTTGGGAATGGAGTACTGTTACCTTACCCTTACTTGACACACTGACCTCCGTTTAACAATTCATCATTAATAATTGCTCTCCACATTTGGTACTTCTTCACGATTATGCGTTCAGATTACTCTAGATACCCTCTGAAATTACAATTTGTAAATTTAGTAAACGTCTCATTAAAGTTATACGCTATTTGATGATGCAACAAATCTGTTAGAATTGCCTTTTGAAAAAATCGTGTAGATACATGATATTTTGTACATTTTGTAGACATTTTGTACCACGTAAATTAATCGGAAGAGCATGCTGCTGATAAAGGATCCCTCCAAAAGGAGATTAATAGCACGCTTCTATTTCAAAAGTAAAGTTGTACTTACAAATTCATATTTCTGAAGAACTGACATAATAGAGAAGCAAGACCCAAAGGGATATTAATAATTCTGTTTGATTATTGTATTTACAACATGATCTGCAGCCACTCTTAAAAAGATAAGGAAAAATCAAACCACTGGAAAATGGCTCACAAAGTTGGCACTACACATGCTCTGCAAGCCAGGAGGGGGATGTGAGCAAGTGACACTGATTCCAGCATATTGCAACAGCAAAGTGATTAACGCCACCATAATAATAATGTTCTTTTAATGCATCTTTCAGGGGTGTAATTATAACTAGTATTACTAAAGTGCCAGCTGAGACCTATTATTCCTTGTACCATGTGCTATGCTACAGACACAATAAAAGAGAGCTACTTCATACTATTACAAGATCTGGATGCACACCATCCCCTGCATGTCCGTGTTTCTGTTTGTATGGGAAAGGCACATGCTAAATGAAGGGCTGCGGTGAACTTTAACTAGTTCCAGGATCTGGAAACTGGGAGATCAAGACTGCACTATGGAGCACATTTACACTGCTACAGAATTAAAAAAAAAAAATAAATAAATCCCACTCCGTTTTTCTATGTTTTACAGAGACCAAGAAAGTTGTTAGTTTTCCTTTTTACATAATGGCAAATGTATGGTAATGTTCGCTTTTCTAAAGCTTGCAGAGAAATGCTGTGAGATTAAACCATAAATGCTTTCACATGTTAAACAAAAAAAAAAAAAAAAAAAAAAAATGAAGAAGAAGAAAAAACAAACCCCAAAAAACTATCCAAGGATCTGGCTAGTCAGCCAACAAATCCAGCTGGGGTGCCTGATCCTCCACTGTGTAAATGCTCCCAGTCCTATTGAAGGTAATAGCAACTCTTATTTGTGCCAGCTGGGGATCTAGCCGATGAGGCCATAAAGCAAAGAGGGTAAAAAAATCCCATCAAACTAAACACAATACATATAATTTAGGCTACCTCCAAGGGCTCCTAAACTAATAAAACCTGAATTAAGAGCAAGGACATAATTAACTCTATTTGTGTCATATTTAATTTTACCAATGATATGACTAATTGGCCCCGTTTCTATCTGTTTCCATTGTTTTCAGGCCTGACTCACTTTTTGCTTGTACATTTGCCAGGGGGTTGATGGCATTGCTCTTCTCTGGGGTTAACCTCTGCAGGAAAGAAACATCTTTGGATTTACACCAGGGCAGCTGAGAGCAGAATGGTAGGTTCATCGTTTCTAACTGACCTGCTCCTACATTCACCATAGCCATTGGAAAATGAAATATTAGACTGCCACACTACTTAAATTTTTACTTATTTTTTAGTATTCTGAAATAACCTTTACAATTTTTTCTTGCCTGTATTTTTTTTTTTTAATGCATGACTACAGTGAAATAGTAATAACTGTTAAATGTACCTGTCTGAAAAGCAGGAAATTTCTTTTCTATGTTAAGATCGTATTGCTCCCTTGAATTCACCATGCTCTTCCCCCCTCCTCTACATTATAGTGTGTATAAAATCCACGCTGTATTTGAAAATTTGCCCCACTGCTGGTTTGCATTCCAGCATTCTGACAATCATGAAGAAATTATAAATTTATGCAGCATCCTTGTTACAAGATAAACTGTTAAATTTTTTGGTAGACATTCAGTTTCAATGTGAACTAAATAGGTTCTTACTATATTTGATCTCACCTAATATATATCTCATGCAAAAGAAACATAATATCCACTCATGAAACTAGTTTGAAGACTGATTGAAATACTATGTTGCATTATGTAGTATGGGCAAAATACAGTTAATTAAAAGAAAAGGTTGAGACCAAATGAAATATGAACTCATTGGGACCTAAAATTTTACATATACAGGGCCTGATTCTAATTTACATGAGCTGATTTAAAACGTGAGTCACACAAAAAACAATCCAGCCACACCTCCAAAATGAGTATAACTGATAGGATTACTGCTTTCATTGTCTTGAAATGAAAAGAAAGGCTGCAATCAAAACCAAGCAAAGAAATATGGGTTACTGAAATTAAATTAGTCTGTATTATATTATTGGGGTGTTTTTTTTCTTAGTATAGCTACCATTGGATGTTGTTTTCCATTCTGGTGCCCATACTTTTACAGGATTTGAGAAAGTGAGCAAAGAGAAGGACAAAATGATTCATAATATAAGATTTTGAAATTTACCTCCAGGTTTATCACATGTATCGTTAAGCATCTAATACAGACATCTCAAGACTGGATATGAATACTACAGACTCCTGCCATACTTACTACTGGCTTTTCAGTGGAGAGTAAGAGTTATGTCCAGAAGGCATAAAAATGAATCATCCAGTGGAGGTCCTTACCTCACCCTAGTGAGTATATAGAGGACTCCGTATACCCAGAAATTAATCTGAGACCAGTATCTGTAAAAAAAGCTACATTTTTTGGGCGGGGTGGAAGTGAGAGAGAAGGACTATAAAATATGACGACAGTAACACTACAAAAATGAATGGTTGGAACTGCTGGTAGAAAAAATAAAATCAGCAATTCAGAAATGGTAATTAACTACTGTAGCAACCTGGATTATTTTATTTTTTTTTTATCAAGTGTTCTAATTCTACTGTGACTAATGGACTTGAAATAGGAATGAACTCAGAGTGAATGAAATCTTATATCCTGTAAGTTTGGTTAAACAGCTTTATAATTGACTGTCACCAAGTTCTTCCTCTTCCCTCCAAGTAATTAAAAATCTACCTGTTCTGCACTTCTTTCCAGCCATAAAACCATACTGGAACCAGACGGGACCTCAACATGCATATTGCTTGAAGGCAGTGACAAATTCTGTTCTTAACGTTTTTGTTTTCTGTGTTATCTGAATGCTGAATCCCATATATATGTTATAGATGGTAAAACAGTGCAGAATTTCAAACACAGACAGCAGATACATAAACATAGCAATAATTCCAATGTTTTTATGGCTGAAGCAGATTTCTTGCTTCTGCTCAGTCTCTTAGTGCTGTGCTGGACACTGCACTTAGAGTCTGGGGAGTCAGCAGCTGTCTCCAGGTGGATATTCCTGGCGCACGGCACAGACCTGGCCTGGTAAGTCCAAACCACCCACCTTGTGGCATTTGTCTTGAGAGCATGTCCTGGGAGCAGGGCCCGGTCCACCACTCTTCTCTGCCTGCTCTGGGCTGGTAGCACCTCACAGAACAAACCATGCCAAGGGTAATGTAGACCTGGCTCAAGAAATGGGGAACCACAAGAACCTTCGTTCAGCCATAGGCATTCCACTCTCACCTGCTGGGAAAGTGCATGAAAACCCTAGACTTTCCAAAAGGAGGCATTATTATGAAGTTGTAACATCTCTTTAGGAAGAAAAAAAATTAAAAAAAGAAAAAATGAAGAAAAAAAAAGAAGAAAAAAAAGAAAAAAACACTCCCTTCTCTAAAACAAATCATGCACAAGAGCACTAAAACTAGAGTATAGAAACATAATTCAAAGATATCCATTCTTTTTCATAATGTTCCTGGTTTCACTAACAAAGCCAGTCTGGAGGTTGGTCTTTCACACAACTGAGTCAAAACCCACTCTGAAATTCTCTGCTTTTAAACTAGGAATATATTTTAGCAATGTTTTCCACTTTTCTTTGCAAAGACTTGCAGCTTTACTAAAAAAAGATTGAAATTAAAAAAATATTTTCTGAAATGTCTCAATACTGATTTCCCAGTTTCTTCTACAATTCTAGTTAATTGAAGGTAAATTAAATCCAACCATGTCACCCAATTACATCCACATTGCCCGTTTTATTACATGTGTCTAAGTTGACAGCATAAAGAATTGCCTTCAATAGAAGAAAAGCAAATTATTCTCTATTTAAACTGCTGGGACGGCATTTTAATTCTTTAACACTTGATAAGCACTTAGCAGAAGAGGACAAAATTACCTTAAAGAATCAAACCTTCTGTTTTTCAATTGACTTCAGTAACTTGAAGCTTTTTAATTAAGTATACCAGAGCAGTTTATTGCTTTAGCTGGTTCCCTGTACCTTTGAGTCTTCTAAAGTATAAACCCTTTTATGTGGTAATAACATTCCATATAGGTTTTCAAACAGCATAAAGGTATTGGTTTAGCCTATTTATGCTTAGCTCTCTACATCTGCTAAGTAATTGCTTTTTTCTTAAATGAAATATTAGAACACTAGAGCATGTACTTTGTGTGTATAGACACTGTGGATAGTGTATAATAAAATCATTCATGCCGCAATAATTAAAGCTGTGTCAGCATTTTCATTACAAACTCCATTTTCCAAGTGTTTATAATTCAGCCGTAAAAAATTGTCTTGGACTCTTTCCACCCTATTTGAAGGCCAAAAAAATATATCCATAAAGAAGTTTACAAGTTTCAAACACTTGTTTTGCAGGTGTAGAACCAAAAAACAATTTTGATTTACAAATGAAGTTTGACAAGTAGCCACTGGCATTTTTAAACCCAAACAAATTCAGAATACTGGAGATTATCAGGTTCATAAAATCGTGATTTCTGTGAGATTGTATTAATTGCTGCAAATGTGTGTTGTCATCCCTCATCAAATTTGTGATTGGTCATGAAAATACTGGTAAATGCTAACAATAGGTAAATTTGTAGCCTACAGTATCTTAAACCTAATAATGTGAAGTGTGATTGACGTATTCTTTTATGAATGCAAGTGTATTTATACATTTAACTCTTCGTAAAGGTGCTAAATCAAAACGCTATGCTATATCCAAGTGCTGTGAAAGCCAGCGTGACTTTTGGCAGAATTTCCTCACTGGAGATGGCAGTTATCTGTTGTTTCAGAGAGGTGGTACAGCATGGGCATCATCTGTGTCTGCTTTCCCACAACACCCCGCCATGTGCCCTACACTGGTGTGAAGGCAGCCGCTACAGCGGTAACAGGGCAGCTCACTAGGGGTGGCACTTAATCTTTTCTGTCTGCTAAAATGAGTTGCTTGTAACAGGACAAATGGGTGGACTGCGGAACCACAACTAATTCCTTGAAATAACAAACAGGGTCTTGCTTGGTATATCCCTGCCACCTCACAGGTAGATTTGTCAGCTTGTTGAATTTTGGCCTGTGAAGCCATGGAAGCACTGATTCATGGACCATCAGGCTTTGCTGACATACTGTGTCCTTGCGGATGCATGAGGAGCCCTGACAGAGCTGTTCTCTGTGGCACTGGCCATCTGCACAGCCTTCTCAAATCTCTGCTTCATCAAAGGGAAATGAACACCATCTCTGTTAAACTAAGGGTGTTTTTTTTCCCCACTAATAAGCTTGCAAGTGTGATTATCTTTCAAGCAGAATAACCCCTGTAACTCCTGTCCTGTCCTATCCTATCCTTGTTATAAATCAACACTGCGGCACTGTATCACTTTTCAGCTGTGCATTAACTAATGCACAGTCTGTCAGGGATGAGTCTTTCTGTTTTGCTGGTTGAGGCAGGTGGAAATGGGCTTTGCCCTACAAAGTAAAACTCTGCAAACCACTGCCCTCAGCCTCTATTCACACCCATTCTGCGTATTATTTGGCTTGCAGAGTCATAAGCCCTCATGTGGCATCTCTATGGCCCTAAAACATGACTATTATTTTGTTCAGGTTTCATCTTGATGCACGTGAAGGATGCACTTAAGCAGTGTTCCAGCTGCTTAAGTGGTGTTTTTCAAGCACGATGCCTGGGATCATGAGATGGATGTCCCATTTTGTGATAGGGCAGGTTGGACTAGGATAATTATTCGGGATGTTATTGGAAGACTCTGCGGGGGATAGAGGTGGCAGCTGGTGTCATGCTTGTCTGTAACTTTTGTGTCCTTATCAAGATCCTTTTGTACTCTGCAAAAACTTGACTGGGACAGTAGATATGCCAGGCCCCATCCTCACAGAGTCAACTACAAGACTTACATTGGAACAGGAATATATTTGGGCTTACTAATAAACTGGTTCTTTAGGAATTTTATAGAACATGATTTAGAAAAACAGGTTTGTTTTTTGTTTGGGTTTTTTGTTTGTTTGTTTGGGGTTTTTTTTTGTTTTATTTTTAATTTTTTTTTAATTTTTTGATCACTTTGCCACAGCACTGAAAAGAAAATCTGTGTTTGTGTGGATGCATAATGCCTATGATTTAAAAAACACCATTACTGAATCTGTAGCACATACCAGTTCTCCAGATGGAAGGGTCTATTTTCACTGTGAGAAAACCTACTGAGGTAAAAAAAAACTTCCAGTAGAAATTACATTACTTTGTACCATGCATGTTTCTTTCATTTTCTCCAATGTAAATTTTGAGGGTAACACTAATGTTATTATACAGGTATGACACACATCTGTGATATGCACCATATGAATTTTCTATGCTGATATTTTAAAGACTGGTTTACATTCATGGAGCTTTTAAAGTCCAGCACAACCTTCTGGAAATTTAACAAACACATTTTTGACCTCAAACCTTCCTGTGTGCAGTATTGTTGGCCAATTTGTCCCAATTTTACAGGTTTTTAATTTCAAAGTTGTCAGAGTAACAAAACTTGTAGCTGGTGTTACTTTAAAACCATTCAAAATAAAAAGTGAGCCCTGCTGTTAATTCCAAGGAGGCAAACGAAATAACACCTGAGCTTAATTTAATATAGTAAATCCAAAATAAGATTTGGGGGCAAAAACCCACAAACAATCCTATTGTTGTCTAGTTTAATCTTTTTCTTACTCTTAAATTTAAAAGAAAAAAAAAAAAGAAAAATAAGTTATTCTGATTCATGATTTCCTTACCACTGTTTTCTGAGGTTTTACACCAGAGTATAAGCTACTGAATCAAACTCGCAGTCATTTGTGCATGGGATTTGTGCATATCATGGGGTTCATATATCTTTATCACCCTTTAAAGAACAGCAGTAAAAAAAAAAAAAAACAGAAAGCCTTTCCCATTAATCATTTCAAGTGAACTCACATTTTTTGAACAAGGACAGAGGCACGTTGCTCTTAAAATGCACTCCTTTGCTCTTTGTTTTAATAACATTTGCACTCCAATGCCTCATAGGAAGAAGAGAGTAATACACAGCTTGGCCCTAGAAAAGCATTATTTTCTGCAGCTTTACTTCCATTATTCCTCAATATTTGTACCTACTGCCATCAACATCTAGGCTGCTCACCCCCTTTGAAAACCAGCCTACTAGTAACTGTGAGGAAGCCCATCTGACAAACTGGTACTGGAGTATCAGAATGATGAATCAGAATGACAGCATTATTTCATACAAGCATTTTGTGTGAACATCTGCAAGTCCATATATTAAGAACAAAATTATCGACAGTCAACAAATCAACACCTCTTTACTGTGATACCACAGAATTAAATAACCAGAAAAAACAGCTTTATGGTATTTTGAGACTTTCATTTTGATACAGAGCAGCAAGACACAAAATGTATCATTGTATGAATGTGCCAGAAATGTTGGAAAACTTTTTTTTTTCAATTGAGATGATTTAATCTTATTATTGACACCAGCAAGAAACCTTTTATTGTAACCAGATTTATCTTTAAATCAGACTTACATGGTATTAAACATTATTTCAAAAGTATGTGTCAGTCATTCACTACCAAATCCTAATTATCACTGGACATAAGATTTCTAGATCAAAAGCTTAGCTTCCATGGCAGTACCTAAAATGCCCTGCATCAAAGCAGCACTGATACTTAATGTAAGAAGAATGAAAACCAAATCATGTTCACTTCTACCTAAACTCACAAGACTTCAGAAAGTACAATTTACAAATCTGAAGTGTATTGGTGTAAATAAATGGTGCAAGTTCAATGTAAATAGCACTAGCAATGCTTGCTAACTAGACTTGCAGTATGTGGCCTTAGTAGAAAAAAGATCTAAACTAGCTTAGAATTGATGCTATATATGAAGAATAATAATACAGATGAAGAGAAATTTTCTTCAGTGATTGCTTATGGAAAATATTTTGGATTGGTGGAACATACATGATTAGAGGTTTTCCTGTAACCCTAGCTAATGTCCTGGTAATCTTTTGATGCTCATCAGTAACATATTGTTATGCCTATAAGCACTTTTTCTGCATCTTTTTCAGTTTAAGACTCATTAAATCTTTAGCAGCCATGAGTAATAGTATCAAAGAAGATAATACAGGATTCATTGTGTCATACAATACCTATAGCTTCCACTACACTAGCAAATGGGAGTAAAATTAAAGCCTTCTGTAGAAATGTTAGCTATAGAAAGAAAAAAGACTTGCTCAATATTTGTGTCTTCAGTGAAGTTTTGTTAGTAAACAATATGGTCTAATTAGGTCTATTAACAAAATAATTTCAAAATGACTACTGATTAATTAACAATTTTTTTATTACTATAGATTACTGAAGTGTTAGACACTATGCTTCCATTATAAATCTTAAGTGTAACCAACAATTTGCCATTGGGCTTTTGGTTGAACATGGAACTAATATAGCCACAAATCTCAAATGTCTGTGCTTAAACTAAGTCTCCTAGGGCTGTACTCATGCATTTGAACAAAAGGCCTAATGAAGACAAACCTGAATCTGTACATTTAGGTGAATAACTTGTGCTTTCAGATTTGGATATTTTTTCAGATCCTGATCTTTTTTTTTTTCTTTCTTTCTTTCTTTCTTTCTTTTTTTTTTTTTTTTTCCCTCACACAACCCAAATTAATTGTAAAAGTGACTGGTATAATAATTCCAGCAACTGACACATTGCTGTAAAGTACACTGTCAGCACTAACTAATATCAGAAATAAATGGTGTTGCTCAACATATTGCTACTTTCTTTTGTTTGGGTTAGGGCAATGATAATCAGGTTTATGCATAAACCCAGAACTGTGTTACACTCATGAGTTGTAGCTGAGGTCAGGAATAGGCTCTAAAATTTGGCAATGCCATATTTTTCATGTTCAAATTATTTTAGGCACTGAAGCCAAGAGAAGAGGTCTTGAAGATCCAAAGCTCCATTTCCAAGTGGGAGGAAAGCATAGGACATGACATTTCTTGTGAGTGCATGTGTGTACACGTGCATGTTTATCAGAAAGATGAGAAAGAGAGAAAAGAAGTAGATGTAGTGGTTACACTACTCACGCTCGAAACTCACAGTCATAATAAACACATGGGGTGAAAAGGTACTACACGATGCTTATTCAAAATACTTAGAAGTTGCTTTATTGCAAAAATGCAATGCAGAAGAGCAGATGATATTGTAACTTACATGCAGATGCAGAATGTCTGAATTTACATAAATATATCAAACCCCAATAGTTGCATAGTACGTATGATCAAAACACATGGCACTTTTTTTAGTTTTCTTGGATTAAATTGACAAGCAGACCGGGACACCTTTTGTTAGGTGTGTTTACGTAAACAGAAACTTATGACTTGGTAGCATCTTCACTCTTTTTCGTTCCTGTCTTTAAATGCCTTAAAGAGCAATGAGTTGCATTGAAAGTGCTACTCAAGTTTGTTAGACTGGGAAAAGCAGAGTAATTTGTTTCGATCTAGATGTTGGCAGAGTAGCTGTTGTGAGTACGATAGGGAGAATGTACCCCACACCCCTACCACCTCTTTGGTTGTACCTTAACCTCACAGCTGTACTGCAATATCTAGGACCATCTTTTACATAGTATTATCACGTATGAATTGTTGCAAAGTTGTGTTCAAGAGACATAAATTATGTGCCTGACACAAAGTAAGCCAGAATTTCTTGTGAATTCACATTTGCACTTTGCAACTGTGAAAGAAAGGCACTGCTAATTATGGCGTTTAAACTCTAAAAGCCATTTTCCACTGGGTTAAATTTAAGGGAGAAAATGCCTATTGCTATTTATTAGTTCTGTTATTTATTAGTTCTTTCAAAACAACTTTCTGTTAATCACAGTCCGACCTTGCCATTATGGGGCAGTTGTTGGAGCCCGAGAATAGCTGCACTACTCGAGCGTACGACCTGAACTACTACAGTGTTCCTGCAGTAGGGGAAGCATAATGAAATTAGATTCTCTCCCTGTAGGGGGTAGACGTTGACCGCTGTCTGATGCCAGCAACTACGGGTCTAAATATTCCTGAGATGGTTGTTTTCCCTTCCTAAACCAACTTCATCCCTTTTAAATTGCCATAATTAGAAGCTTACTCTGTTAACAGACTGGATGTTTTTCAGCAGCAGAATTAAGCTAATGGCTATCACACACAAAGGATAAATGTAGCAGCCTAAAGCCGTGGCTAATTAAAAGGACCATATATACTTGTCTGTCCAAGAGAGAAGAAGATAACTCTTCTGCAGAAAGGAAAACTACTGAAAGCATTTTAAAGGCGTAACTGCAGAGACTCATTTGTTCCACTTCCAGTGTTGACAACAGCCACCAACCTGGGTAATAGTTCAGGATAAATTAAATCTAAAGTGAGAAGTGTCATCTCATTGGATCCTCCAGAAAATAAATTCAGACATATTTCTGGTACACATTCTTACACTGTGTCATCATCTACTTGAGATGCCGGCAGGTCCTTTTTATACTGCATGTGTTTATTTCTCAGACGGAACATTTTGTATATGCAACAGACACATTGTTTTACACTGGCTGACATTCCACCTGAAAGTCCATCACAGCAAGCTTGTTAATGTGCTTCAGGATATATGGTACAGTAGTAAACAGACTCCCAATAGCAAAGTAAATCGCTGATAGGAGGCTCGAAGAATATGCGTGTGCTAAGATCAAATCTTGACTTCAAGTTCAAGCACAGTTTAACAGCAAATCTGAAGTTGTAAACGCAAAGTAAAGGCAATTTTAAGGCTGCTTTAAAAAAGCATGAAAGGCTGAGGATTCGAAGTTGAGATTCTGTACATCTGGTTCTAATATGCCTCTTGCATTTTAGACAAGTGACCTTTTTTTGTTTCAGGGTTTACTATCACTGTAACTGGTACAGTTAGCTAATAGTTTGGCAACATTCTCAGTATGTTTGAATCAATGGTTTAGTAAACAAAATAATGCACCATCCTTTTTTAGGTCAAATGACTTATACTTTTTAATGCCTAACATTTTTAATTATTGCTTCCTCCTTTCCCTCCTCTATCTCCCTGCACTGGTCCACCTCCCGCAACCCTCCCCCCCGCCCCCCAAAAAAAAGAAAAAAAAAAAAAAAAGGTTTGGAGTATTTTACTTTCTTCATTTAAAAACTTTCATTTATTCATTTTTTAATAAAGATCATTAAACCCTTCTTCTTCTTAATAATCAGATATTGTACAGACACATAGCTTAATAAAGAAATGGACTTATGTGTTACTGACATCATTATGTAGCTCAGTTTTAGATAAGAAAGCTGTTTCAGACCAGCTGTACGGTCTGAGCAACGAGGCTGAAGTGGCAGGACAAGGGCACGGTGTAAAATGAAACATGAAGAAATACACAGGGGATCTGCATGCAAACATTATTCTGCTTCATTTCTGCACCAGCCTTTAGAGGATTCCCTCAAAAGTAAACACAGTTAATTAATTCCCAAGTAAAATAAGTAAACGCAAATTTTCCACTTACTGTGTGCTGTGCTTTGTCCGTGCACTGAAGAGAAGAAACAGTTCTGCAGCGCTCACCTAGATCCAGGTTGCTTTCTAAATTAGTCATACATGTAAGCTGGAGGAAGCTCATTGACTTTTTAACTGTGCAAAGAGCAACCCATCTCACTGCTGCTAGACAGCCCTTCAGGACACTGCGCTGAACTTCAGCACAAGAGCACGGCATCTATTACGCTTGAGGCTCTACCATTTCACCTCCACCTGGGTGGATCTATCAAGCTTCATCTCTATTAGGGCGGTTTGACTATGAGGTTTGAAGAAAAAAAAAAAAAATAAAAAGGGAGAGGGGGAGAGGGAAAGAGAGAGGGAGAGCAAGAGAAAAAAGGGCTTGCCGTTGTCACACTTGTTTCCTATTAAAGAGCCTTACGGTGGATTGAGTAATTGTGTACGAAGGTAGTCTGGCTGGCAGATGTGTGCAGCCCCAGTGGAGCACTAGATTCAAGGCAGATGGGTTGTACCAGGGCGCAAACAACACTGGAAAAAGAGAGGCGTGATTAAAACAGCAGGCCGCCGTTTTACAGTGCTCGAAGTGGGGATAGCCTGAAAGCTCCCAGGAACTAAAGCTCCCTAACATGGGAACGGTACAGACACAAGCAAACCGCGATGAAACAAACCTGATAAAGCAGAGCGGATGATCAAATGGACCAAGTTATGCAATGCTGAAACCATCATGATTATTAATGAGCCTCTCTCCCCTCCTCCTCCTCACAGGCACTTACATTAGAAATACTCAGTTGCAAAGAGCATGAGCACGGGTTTATTCAAAACAGAATCCCGGGCTACTGTACGGTCTGAGGTATTTTTTGGAAATGGATTAGTTACTTTGGGGGTTTTTACATTGTCTGTTAGGTCTGGTTCAGTTTAAAAGAAAAAGAGAAGCTGAGCGGTGGGAGAGAATCTGCCGTTAGCAGTTATTTCTGAGAAAGGTTGAAGCAGATTGTCAGAGAAGTGAACAAGGAATCCTTATTACAAACTTCTGTCTGACATGCAGAGGGCCAAAATCAGCCCCAGTATAACCACACCAGTATATGTCGGGGGTGATTTTGTCACGCTGCCACTCCTGGGTTATTGAAACTTGGCTACAGCAGACGAAAAATCCCTGTTATCACAACAATGGTTTGTAATATCACATGTTAGACTCCTATACAGACAGGAGAGAAGGGCTACTTGTATAGTACTGAAATGATCTCAAGTGCAGAGTTCCCACGTGTGAGCTCATGTCTGCTCCGGCTGTCTACTTTGAGGTTTAAGTAGAACTTAAACGGTGCTTTCCCGCCTTTTGCTGGACTTCTTGGAAATGATGGCTCTGATTCAATTGCCTCAGTGAATCCCTACTGCTGTTTCTTCCACTAACAGCGAAAGGCAACACAGCACAGATGCCTGCATCTGAGCTGGTCACCCTGGGGTGCCTTGCTGGTCAATGGTGAGAAGCAGGCACTGCTAGCAGGCAGCTGGCCTGAGCCTGGGTAGGTATCTAAAATAGGTGGAGCAAGTCACATCCTGTTCCTATCAATTATCACTGCATTTCAGATTGGAGATAACTAAGGCAAATCCCCCGCTCTGCATGCCTGATCCTCAACCAGTTTAAATCAGCATTGATCAGAACGTCTTATAAGAACTGAGATTATGGTCATGCAGCCCAAAACAATGCTACTACAGTATTCTAGGATACCATGGTAGGATACCATAGTACTTATTTATTATGTACAGGGAATGCTGGTCCTTAATATCTACCAGCTGTTTTATCAGGCCCTTTAGACAAGAATGGTTTATATACAAAATCCTATGGATATTTCCCATGTAAGCTCTTGTTATTAATTTTTCAATAAGGCCCATTCATATCCAGGTAACTGAAACAGCAAAGGAAACATAAAAAATGGGCAAATATTTTTCTTTTCATAGTAAAGTTCCCTTTTTTCCATGTCCTAGAATTCTTTCAGCACAATGGGAGTTTCACAAGTATGCATTTTTCATTGCTCCCCCAATTTAAGAAGCTACATTGTTGGCTTTCTCTTCTCTTCTCTTCTCTTCTCTCTTAATGAAGTTTCTTAGCCACACAAAAGAAATGAAGCAAGAGTTAAGGATTAATGAGGCTTATAATTTCTATACAGGAGTTGCCTGCACCTAAAGTCAGAAGACATTTAAAGTTAATCAAAAGTCTTAAATTCTGACTCTGGCAGTAGCAGAATGTCTCAGGCCTCACAACACTGAGCAGGTTGTGCTCCTTTTCACACCTAAATTTTTAGGTTCCTCAGAAAGTGATGGCTTCTCATTCAATCTAGAAGGTTTTTTCAGACTGCTGATGGAGTCACCTCATACGAAATGGGCTCCCAGTTTTCAAAGACAACAGAATGGATTCTAATGCACAACCCTACTGTCCATCTAACAGCAACAGGCTTGCTGGAATTAGATGCTCTCAATGCCTGCACTTCTCATGAGGTAGGAAAGCGTACCCTGGCTCAGCTTTGGCATGGGAGAGCCCCACTGTTTAGCCTGGTAGCTGAGACATTCACCTGAGGCAACAGAGATGGAAAATGGCTTTTTAACTATTTACCAAATAGTTTGTTTAATCAAAGACAATTTAAGGAAAAATACACAGACCGTCTTTGACAGGAAGCAGAGCTGGATCTCATGCCTTCAGGAAGAGAAAGGACTGGACCAAGGATCAGGATATTTATATTCCAGAAGAGGATTTCAACAAATAATTCAGAGCAAAAGGCAGCTCTGTTACAGGCATCATTTCTGCCCTCCCCCTGCATTCTCTGACCTTCTGAACTGAAATCAGTAGACATACACTTTCAGGAAATGAGTCTAAATGAAAGAAGATACATAATCTGACATATAAACGAGGCACCTCACATACACAGAAGGAGGTGTTCAGCAATGACCTCCTCTTCCATTTCCTGCAGCATCCTACCCAGCGCACTGGGTGCTGGGAACTGTGTCCTTGGTTCCTTGGGTGCTGTGGAAAGGGGCAGGGTGTGTGCACAAAAGACCAAAGATTTAGTTGCCCAGGCGTCCCTCAACAGTCAGAGAAGTTAACAAGTCTATAAGTGCCACCTGTGAGCAACAGGCTGGGGAGAATAATACTGCTTAGCTCTAATAATGTCCATGCTCTCAGTTAGCTCCACATCCAAAACTATACAGTTTTCATTTTCTGTCTTATTTCTTTATCAAGGTGACTTCCCCGTGTAAAATACAGGTGAAAACCAGCAGGGTCTGTGCCTTCTCTGTGCTCCTCATCCAACTGTTGTGAGTCAGTGGGAGACAGTGCTCTGCTACCTTGAGAAGTAGTTGGCATATCTTGAGCCTTTCTCAACTATGTATGCAGAAATTGCTGCAGTTATTCTTGAGGAACTGCCACAGGGTTTTGGCTTGGCTTTTGTATTTTAAATAAGAATTTTCCTGGGAGATCTGTCTTTTGCCATGTAGTTCCTGGCATGTAGTTTTATTTGGCTTCTGAGAAGAGAACCTTCCAGAATGGTGGGGCTGATTCTCCTCTTATTTACATCTCTACAACTCACTGACAGCAGGATAAGTCCCTTCCTGACATCTCCAAGAGTGTTAGGATGGCTCTGTTGTCTATGAAACTGTTACATGACCACCCACTACTAAACAGATGTTCCCTGGCTCAAAATATAAATAAAGTCTGGAGCGTGAAGCTGGCTGTGATTTATTTAGGTAACTGTGACCTTGTATGGAAATATTCTCACTTTTTTCCTTTTGGCAAAAAACCCTTTGATTTTCCTTTTTTTAAATTTTCTCCTGGGCCAGAAAAGGGCTTTTCCTTCACATACTATTATATTGAGATTTACCTGAGTTACAGGATGTAGAAAATGCCTTCTTCAGGAAAATATAGGCAGAATTTTAAAAAAACAACAACAACACAAAACAAAAAATACCAAACAGAAAAAAACCCAGAATATCTTTAGAAACTGGGTCCGTATCCTCCCTTTAATGAAATAATTCAGTTTTTAGCCTACATCTCAGCAAACTAAATGCTTCAAGTTTCTTGTTCAAAAAAACCCCTAATATTCAGTCAATATTTCACATAGGATGTCTCTGATAAGAAATTGTAAGAACTGCCCCATGAGACTACTGATATTGCAGGGGAACTGACACTTTGGCAACAGACTGGTGGCAGAACTGTGTCTGTAATGGGGAGGCAAGAGGAGATGAGATGGCTGCTGGAAGAGGTTCGGTGAGCTGGCTGTGGAGTGATGGAGCCCACCTGGAGCAGCTGTCAACCTAGGGATTTCATTGACACCTCCTTTCTGCTACGAGAAACCTGGTCTTCTTATTGAGGATGGGTAGAAAAGCCAACATAAAACACACAACCCTTAAGAGGGTGGTGCCAACCTTCTAGGCTTGGTGGTCACTTCCTGAAAACAGTGGTGGAGATGCCTACATGACATCTCTCTGCTACCTCTGTGGAAGTTATTCTGTGTGTGCATTAGATCAAGCTCTGTCTATCAGTACCAGAACTGCAGGTTACATGCTTAATGAGCACATTTGTGTCCAGCAAATCTGCGTGGGTTTTTGGAAGCAATAAATTTGTGGGGAGAAGCATGTAGGATGTTGTAAGGGAGTAAAAATGGGATTTTGGGGAGCAGACTGCTACACTGCCAGAACGTCTTGTCCCTGCTCCCAGGCTGCCTGTGTTGCAATAACCTGTCTTGGATGATCCCATATATCCCACACACTGCTACAGAGTGCCTCTGACTAGGGCCAGGAGATTTAGAATGCCCTCAAATTGGGTTTTGAGCCTGGATAATGAGTTGTGTGTGTTGGGTGTAACTGGAGTGGGGAGGAGAGTGTCCATAACCTTGGCTGTCCCTTGCTGCCTGCCATAGGAAGAGTTCAGGGCCAGGGCTGGGCCCTGGGGACAGCAATCTCTCCTTCTATTAATTACTTAAGTTTCCCCAGATAATGTTTTAGAGGGTCTCCCCCCAGGTAAGACTCTGCTCATCTAACTCCCTTTACGCAAACTTATGTTTTTTAAATGAGGAAGTGCTTCTTATTCTGAACACCCAGACAGGGCAATTTATTTTCCCGGGTTTCTGGGCGAAGGCCTGAGATGGTGTCACATAAGAATTTTAGCAGGAATCCCTAGAAACCAAACCCAGGCACTCTCTATTGCTAGGCTGTTCCTGGAAAAAAGATCACAATTTTGTAGTTAGATTAATGGTGTAGGAGAAACAAATTGCACTAGATCTTAAGATTCTTTTTGAGGTTACACAATGTGAATATTCACTAGCCCTGCACCATGTATAGCAGGGATCATACAGCTCTGACTGAAATGTGGCAGGAGGTGGTGGAGGGGAGAAGATGCACAGGCATTGTGTCACCACACTGCATGATCTGGGACCGTGCCCGCAGCAGCCAACGATAATTGGGATTGTCACCTCTGAAAGGAGTTACTTCAGACATGGACGAACTTCAAATGTAGAGATCACTAGGGTCAGGGGTCTAGGACATGCTAGAGGAAAACCAGATGGTCTAAATAGTCTGCAAGATAATAGAAGAAAACTAACTGGTTGGTGTAAATACAGGTTTGAAACTAGCCAGATGAGCTGGGAATTGCTAAGTGTGCTGTGGGGGAAGAGGAGAAGGGAGGAGGGATGGTAATTAAAGCCTTCTTGCCCTGTTAGGACAATAGTTTGCCTATGAAAGTTAACAGGCCAGGTACTGCAGCTGCAATTTTGCCCAAATCTTGGCCAATTTGATAGTTTGGCAGTGCTGAAACCGAGGAGGTGCCACTGCCCCCCTCCCCGGCATGGGGTGGGCAATAGAAAGTGGCTGTGTTTGATTTCTGGGCGTTCTGGTTAAAATTCTTATGTGACTCCAGCTGTGGGCTGGAGGTGGTGAGGCTTCCCTCTTGGCAGCGGTAAGCTGCAACGTTGGCTCACAGCACCTCACAAAACCTCAGCCTAATTTTTTGTCATTTCTTGCTGCTGCAAAATATGTATTAAGTTATTCAGATCTTTCCCAAATATTGGGTGAATATTACCTGAAACAGGGGCTTAGCATTATTCCACCAGAAGCTTTTTTTATCAGCTTGACAATGACAGCAGTTGCAGAAATGGGTCCGTTCCTGTATTAAAGCCTTTGAACACTAAACCAATCAAGCATTTGTGAATTAAACTCCTTGAAAATAGAACGTGAAATAATTGCATCATGCTCACAGATTATAGGACTTTCTAAAATGTCCTTCTGCATTGCTGTGCCCACATGAAACAACCAATTTTGTTTTGTAGAGAATTTACGAGTGCACGCTGCTATTTTTTTCAGCTATATTAAGGAGAGAAGGAAAGAATGTTAACAGGGAGAACATGTTCATAACTTTTTACTACTGTCTCCTAGTGGAGGTGCTTAGGGAATTACATCATAGTGAGCAGTTCCAGCAAGAGCATAGACATGTCTTTTGGGTTGTTTTTTCAGCAATTACCAGTGGTTACCGGTAGGTAATAAATATTTCTGTAGTGACTTATTACTGTGCTTCTAGCAGTGCTGATAAACTCGGGTTGTTGCGCTCTTGCCACAAGTCAGTTGCATCAAAACCCCCAAAGCTCAGGTTTAAGAGTGAAAAAATATACAAAGTAGGTTAGTATGTTTTAGGATGCATGTATCTAATCCTCCCCCTCTTCCTCCTTCAGCAGCCCCCTTTAAACATATTTCTTTTCCATGAAAGTGGCTGAAATCCAGAATAACAGGATGGGTCTAGTCTGTATAGAGGAGAAGAGCCTTTTCTCTCAGTCCAAATGTAGACATACCACCCTCTACCTCCACCACAAAGTTGCAGAAATCCTCGAAATAATTCTGCAGACGGCAAGGCTTCAGAGTACCCCTGCAGCCTTGCCCCTCTGTTTTTTCTGATATAGTTTCCAAACAGGAGAAGCTGGTGGTTTTTTGAAGGTGATCAGGTGATCTTGGGTAACTTGCTTTATTTTATTACTCCATAGTCTCACCATCTGTCAAAAGGCAATGATACTGCCCTCCAGAAAGGTGGTTTGAGATTTATGGATGGCAAAGGCAGAACAAGCAGTAGTTTTTATTATATTACAAGGTGGGACTTCCACAAGCTTAGTTAAATGTCATGAAATACATATTTCAGTAGGGGTTTATGTATTTTTCAACAGTAATGTACTTTTCTGTAATTCTTACAGGACCAAGAGCTGCAAAGGGAGAGTGATATTAATGGCCAGTTTCTCACTATTTTGCATTAGCATAGCTCTGCTGAACTGTACCAGGCTCTGAGAGCTAATAATTGGGATTCCCTCAGTTTTACTACATATAGGAATTCTCTTTCTCTTTGAAGATCCACTTCTTTGATGTCATCAGGGGAAAATTCTTTTGGTCCTTTAAGTAATGATATTGGTATTTCTGTAAATAAAAATCTTAATGTATAATTCTTTCTTCACTCTACTTAATAAATTTTGCATACGTGAAGCTGCTGGAGTTTACAAAACAAGGAACTTCGATTATGACTGTTTGGCCTATTTATATGTAACTGTTAAAGAAGACAAAACTAAAACAAATCTTGAAGCCTTTTTACACAGGAAGTTTCAAGTGGATGTCAAAGCTGTTTCTCATTGTTCAAATTCTCATTCTACAATAATTTCACATTTCAGAGTGGCATGTTACATGTGTCATTTTATTTATGTCATGGAACCCTACAAGGCAAATGCAACCTATTTAGTAAGTCCAGATTTTGCTATGACCACAACTTAAAAGCACAGGAAGTTCAGGTTTTTTAACATAACATTTGCCTCTCTCTCTCCATTCATAATTTAGTGGCCTGTTACTGCCTGGGTTCCCATAGAGGTTTCTTGTTTTGACCTTTTCTACTTGCAGTTTCTACCAAATTATTCTCTTTTTCCTACCGACCAATTGTCCTTCAAGATCCCACACACACTGTGGCATCCACATTTTGACTTTTCCCTGGTAGAAGTAGTGAAGAAAATACATCCTTTCCTGTTTAGAATTGCCAAATCTTATTTTGGAACCAAAATGGAAAACTTGAGGGTTGGAGCTTATTCCAAATTCAACTCAGTCTCCAAGAGGTATTAGTGGTTTGACTGAAGGGGCTCAGATTCATCACGCCTCTGCTCAGAACCCAGCACAGTGTTCTGACCTGGATCCCTCCATCGGCCTTTTGCTGACTTGTCTTACTGTGTAGTCTCTGCGCTATGCTCATTTTTAAGGCATTTTACCTTGTTATCACTATATGGCATCATTCAGGCTTTTTATGCAAGTTCCATTTCCTGGTAATTTATTCGCTAACCCCTTCTCCCCCTCATTTCCCAGGCGTAATTTTGTTTGTTTTACAGTCCCATTTTTCCTCATTCTTACTAATTTTTAAGTCTTATACTTAAAAAAAAATTCTTACTCACTGGTACCTTGGCTGTCTTTTCCTCAGGCTTCTGAATTATTTTCCCCCATACCATTTTCTCTTGTCTATGTGATAAGACCTAAAGCACAAACCCCTGCCTTTGCAGTTAGAAGAACTCCTGTTGATTATAAGCAGTTAGCTGGCTTGTACAGAGTGGACTAACCATGGTGTCCTCCCACACAGAGATGGAATATACGGGGTGAGAAGCAACACCGTTGGCCGCATGGGCCAGGAGCAGGAATAAATAAGATTGTTCTGCAACATGGTGCAGACATGGCACTTGTCAGCCCTTCTGCTTCGCGTCTGGCCCTGGCTATAATGGCATTCACATAACTTCTTCCTTCAATCTACGTCTTTCAGAGTATCTCAATTACGCCACAAGGTTTTGTGTGGCTTGGAGTGCATGACACTTTTTCTGCTAAGGCAGAGTGAGCATCCTGAAGGGCGCTTTTAATCTATTGGTAGATATACTTCTAGATGCACAACATTTACAGAGACAGGGTTTTTGGTTTGGGGTTTTGGGGTTTTGGTTTTTTTTTTTCATCACATTATTACAGTAACATAGAGACACACGGGACAGAACCAGGGCTTCATTTTACCAGACACCAGAAACAGGCCTTTTCTGAAGACTTCCTCATCAATAGTTGTCAAAACTGTTGACAGGTTGTTTAGAAGACTGGGTAAGAGTCATGCAAAAATAGTGTTTCCAGGAGATTACCTAGTGTTATAAAAACTCAAGTGATCCGCTATAACATTTTACTTCTCGGCAGTTATATTTTTCCATATGTAGATTCATATAAACTGGATTAAAGTCTTTAAAATGAACACACAGTACAGAGATTATCTCCAATATATCACTTGCACTGAGAAAAATCACTGAAGAATGTTGCCAAAGCTCATGAAACTCTTCAAGCTCTGTTCCTAACTCTCATGAAAATGACAATTTGTTGCAAGCTATGTGTACCCTATCTGGACTTCATAAAATCTTGTATTTCTTCAGGCTCTGTTCCTTTTAGTGCAAGATTCATTGCAGCTAGATAAATGAAACACTAAAATCACATAAAGAGGTCAAAGCTGAACTCAAGTTAGGTGTCCATTTGAAGAAAAACTTACACACAGACAGGGCAAGAGCTGAAATGTCTAATAAGAATTACTTTCAATAAACACATAAGGAGTCAGACACAAGTTACCAGAAATGGGGAGGAAAAAACCAATAACAAAAAAAGAATTTCTGGTATCCTGTGACTAATTATTGGTATGTGCAATGCTGAATATTTCAGCATGGCCTGTGGAAGAATTAAAACAATGAGGGTAACTTTGAAAATCAGTGTTAAGAAGATTACAGGGTTTTTTTTAAGTATTTTTTATTTTATTTAGTTTCTTTTTACAGCTTTCCGTGTCCATCCTTTTTTCCCCCAGTATTGCACAAAATCTGTTCCTCATAGCCAGTATGCTCCACAGTGTGCCCTGCCTAAGGAATGAGGGGGTCTCCAGGGCTCAGCACAGCTATTCACTGTTGTGTGAGTGTTGCACAATTTATTCTTGATTCAGGTTTTGAGCATTAGAAGTTTGAAGGGGTAGGCAATGTTTAAGAAGGCATTTGTCAGATTTTTCTGAGGCCACTAACTTAACTGAACAAGGCAAGCTATTGTAAAAAAGCATCGTTATTTCTGGTGCACTGAAAACTTTTGCTATGTTCATTCATTTTTCTTAGGCTAATGAATTGGTACAGCTAATTTAGCACAATTATTTTTTTGTGAGAAATTTAGGGACAGGAGTTTTTTCTGAAAAAAGTCTGAAACTTTTTTCTTTTTTTTTTTTTTTTCCTTCTCTCCCCCCTCCTCCTTTCTTTTTCTTTTTTCTTTTTCTTGTTCCTTTATTTCTTTGTTTTCATTTATTTTTGTTTATTTTTATTTTATCATTTGGGGGGGGGCTCTTTCTTTTTTTTTTTTTCTTTTTTTCTTTCTTCTTTATTTTTCATGAAAAATTAAAGCTAAACATAAACTTGATAAAAAATCAGTTGCCAACATTCAGAACATTTATAGGGGAAATAAGGTCAGTTCATACAAAATCAAAATCACTGTATCTTCCTGCAGACTTTTATTTTCCTCACTACAACTTTTTCACACACATTCCACCTTAAGCCATTACACTGAGTGGTAATTCATGCCAGTATTAGTCTCACTAAATTCAAGTTTAACATTTCAGAATAATGTACATCTTTCCCACACAAATAGAGATGTCATTGCTATCTTGATTTACTTAAATTTGCCTTTTAATAGCTTTGCTTATACTTGCTGTTTTTTTTCCTGTACTTTGCTTCATTTAATCAACACCTTCTTTGCAGTGGAGAATGTGATACTCCAAGCTCAAGAACGTCAGAGACTTAACAACCCCCCCAGACCCCTCTCAGTTCTTTCCTGAAAGTTTGTTATATTTTATCTGCTTTCTCAATTGCTTCTAAGCAAAATTCAAACATCTTCACACTTTTTTTTTTTTTTCCTGAGTGATATAACAGCTAATTCAGACCCCCTTGTGGCAATACATGTATAGTCAAGAGGGCTATATCCTCTATTTCATTACTTCACACTTCTAAACACTGAATTTGATCTCACGGAGTTTAGATTAGTGTTCACTCATACACTTGGTTACATCCTTTTGCAGATCTGACATGGTCAACTCACCCTCCTCATCCCTTTGTCTTCTACTACTCCACCAAAGCAGTACATCCATGGCAAACAGCACTCACCAGACACATGTGGCTGTACTTCTTTCTTTGAAAGCTCTTCACAGCAGGAGCTTAGTTTTCAGAGGGTCCAGAACAAATAAAATGCAACTTTCTGGGGGCTGTATTATCTTTTATAGAAATACTTCTAATACCTATCTGCATTAGACCACAAAGGATAATTCCAGGGAACTGTGAAAATAAGAGGCAGAAAACAGTGAGCTAATTACACCTCATTACATTCTAACAGAGCCTGTCTCGAAGGCTAGCTTTGACTCTTAAACTCATCAGATAAATCTGAGCAAGATGTCAACATTTCCTCTACAGGGAGAAGGAAAGTGATGGACTATAAAGTGATGCTCCTCAGACATCCAGAACATTTATTTTAAGAAGGATTAATAACCCTCTGAGATGTTTAGTGCTTTTTTTTTTTTTTTTTTTTTTTTTTTTTTGACTATAGAAGAGCCTAGAAAAAAAGTCTTTCTAGGCTGGCCAGCCTCAGAAGTCAACGTATCCCTCCTTCATTGCTCCCTCCTTACCCACCCAGAGCACTGCATCCATGTTACTTCCATGGTCTCTAAACATGCTTTAAGCAAAACTGACCCTGAAAATTAAGCTGTAATTACCCATCTCTTAACTATCCTGACATAGCTACGTAGCTCATTCAGCTCCATGTTGGTTGTTGTCCTGTTTGGGGATACAAATGCATCTGCCTTCTCTTCTTGCCAACAGGTTGTGAAGATACCCAAAACCTGTCACCGCCCCTATGACTGCATGGTAATCACCAGTCAGTACTTTGTTTAAAAGGATCTGTTTCATAGTTTAGTAAAACCAAAATGTTCAAACAGATAAGAGCAAACATGACATTCACTCATCCTAGAGGATCTTGCGCTTTTTTCCCTTTTCCCTGCTCCCTCAGAAGCTCTCATGCACATATTACATAGTGTCCAAACAAATTGGAACCGCCTGCTTCAGCTAGAGTCTTGGCAAATTTCTCTCTTCCTGGAGCTCATTCAGGATTTTCCTGGCTTTGTCTGTAACAGAATGGCATCCAGACAAACCTCCACCTCCTAAGCCAGCCTTCTGACATATTTTCAAAAGGCAGCAGTTAGGAAACTATGACTAGGCATAAATGTGTAAACCAAAGGCATGCACCTTTCTCCAGTGGAATTGATTTAAAGCTTAATGTACTCAGTGGAAAGATCCTCACAGATATCAGGGGCTTTACATTAGACCTATTATTGGCATCCCTTTCAGAATGCAGATTCAGGAACGTGGAGGTAATTCTAAAATAATGCTGTGATTCTTACTGTAAATTCATACAGTTTGTATTTTTTTAACATTAAACAAAAAAAAAAAAAAAAGAAAGAAGAAGATAGAAAGAAAAAAGAAAAAGAAATTGTTTCAGGATGGTTTGCTTTTAAGCTGGATGAGGGCCAAGAACTACAAAATGGAAGGCAGAGAAATGTGTTATGCTGAGCAGTGGAGTAGCTCTGATCAGTAATCCAGATATCTCCCCTGATTGCTTAAGATCAAATCCTGTTAAAAACAAGGTTGCTTCTGCTCGGCTCTGATGTGGTTTCCAATGGAAGTTAAAGAACTCAGCACATTTTTTTTTAAAGGGAAAAAAGAAAGAAAACCCAGGACAACTGATCCTCCCCAGGATAATCCAGGATAAAATTATTCTTTCCAGAAAAATAGGATTTAGTTTCCAAAGTTGTGGTTTAATCTATTTCTCTTTTTCACTGTGGCTGATTCATGTTCACCCACCAAGATGTAACATTACTGGCACTAAACAGTGTTCTTTATAAAGCCCGTGAGACATGCTAGGTATAAATGTCAGTCAGTCATATAAAAACTTCTTTCACAGCCTTACTCAGCTTAACCAGACTTCTCAGAGTGGCATAATAGTTAAGTGAGGTGCAAATGTGTGTATGGAGCTTAGCCTTACAGATTAAATTGTTGATGGACACTGATGAAAGACAAGCATGATCAAATGAGGCTCTGTCCCAGTGATTTAACTCTTTTAATTCTTGCCTCTAAGCTACAGTGGTCTTGCACATTCGCCTCTATATTTATGTGGTTCTGGTGGATAATGCTTCAATTTATTAGTATGGCTATTGCTATCCCTATTGTTATTGCTGTTGCTATTATTCTTATTACTGTTACTGCACTTGCTGACACCTTTTTTGTAGGCAATACACTTACAAATGTTTCTAACACTTTGCATGCAAATGAGACCAAATTCTAAATCCTTAAGGATGTTTTGAAATCAAAAGCAGACTCAGTCCACCAAATTGTGGCTTCAGCTTATGTTTAGGTTTACCTTGCAATCAGAAAAGACATAGCTTTAATGTAGATGTCTCCTATACTGATAGTATTAGAAAGCACTGAGTAGATGTCAGTGCTGTTGGGACTGAAGTGGGCGCTATCCTGGTGACAATAGTTTGGGAAAGTCCTCCCTAGTTCTCCAGGCTTCCTGACCACGGAAGCAGATTCAACTCATGTGGTATGGTCATAATAACATATTTGGTTTATTTTACTGATTAGGTTGCAGCAATCAAGTGCAGGACTATTCACCAAACACTGGATTAGTAAACTACTAATCCAGACATAATTCAACTATCTCTGAAGTTTGGTTGTTCCTCATATAATGCCCCTTTAACTACCTATTAAATCCAACCATTCCTCACAGCACTGCCTGTTACTTTTATGAACTTTTTACATTGTTATCTGGTGTATCCAGCAATTTTTCATGTCAGACCTGGCAGTTTTCCATGCCCCATTCAGTTAGCATCACCTTGGGCTAGTCCAGCCCCACAGCCCAGCCATTTGCCTGTAGCTTTAACAATAACAGCTGATAACAAGCAGCAGTGTGGATTTCTGCACCAGCACAACAGGTCCATCAGGTTCACATGGCAACCCAGTCACTCCCATTACCTGATAAAATGGGTATACATTAAAAAAAAAAAACCATAATAATTAATGGATCTCCTGTTTTCACACTAACAGTTAATTCAATGTCACACAAGGCTATATAAAATAGGGTGGGAGAATTCCAACTCATAGAAAAGCCATTCCAAGTCGGCTTCAGAACAACACCAAGTTCCCTAAGCAATGCCTATGAGCAATAATGCCGCTCTTACCTTGAGTAGAATTGTGGTCCAAAATTCCCAGACTCTCACCTCCACAAAACCATGGGGCTGTAAGACTACTTCTCTCTATGCAATCACATCCTAAATACCCCAGGTGGAAAAGCTCCTTTCATCTCACACAGGAGATCATTTTACTGTGAGAGGTATTCCCCGCTGTTCATTTTATTTTTAATTCCCTTCTAATGCACTTTTAACCATACTTCCCTGTATTGTAGCAAACAATAATTCTTTGCCCCTTGTACTTACGTATTTATGCTGTATGGGTATGGATTTAATTTTTAAAGTGAGCCAACATAAGCACAACCCTCCTCAATCAACATCTGGCCCCATGTATTTTCTTCCACATCTGTGAAGTCCTTTCCAATTTGTCTACATCCTTTTGAATAGTCCCTATGCTGTAGCGTAATGACTTATATTTACAAGCACTATCATCTCCCTGTGACATGGCGAGACGTTCCTAAGCAGGCAGACCTGTATCACTTTTACCTAAGCCATCATGCCATGCTACGAATTCCTAGCCGATTTAAACATCTTTGGAATATACTATTTCTTTGTTTTTTCTTTTCAGGTGTTTGGGGCATCTTCTCTTTTGCTGCATGTGCATATTTCCGATTATTTTTCCCTTTGTGTGTTAGAATCCATGCCTCACCGAAGCCTATTTTATCATTTCTTGACTGATATTTCTAGATTCTTAGAATACCTTGGTTCTAATTTTTCTCTTTTTTTCACTGATACTTTCTGCTAAATTTCCCATTTTAGCATACAGTAAAAGGTTTAATATTGGCTACCCATTTTTTTCAGAGAATTAATGAAGATCTTGAGGAAAAAAAAACCAAACCAGGAATTATCAGCCCAGCAGAATATGCAAAACAATTTTAGTGACTTGTATCTGTAAAACAGGACACCATTTTATGGCTTAACAAGTTCTCCGTTCTTATACAGAAGCAAGTACTTAGAGCTGTCCTCTGCATCATTCATTATTTTATTTTCTCCTGCTTTAGCTGTTGGTAATCATCCATTTCTTTATGTAAGATTTTTTCAGCAGCAGATTCAGGCAGTGGTATACAGGTTCTTCAATGGCCAGTATTCTAGGGGTTAAATTATAGGCTCCAACTAACAGCAGCACCTAAGAACAAGAAGCAGTAGTCCAGATGCTATATCTGACATCTCAGAAGAAGAAGAGAAAAAACCTTACAGAAGGAAAAAAAGCTGTAAAGTCATTAGAAGGGCCCAGCTGATGTTGGATATTTTTCCTGTAGAAAGAGCACTACACCATAAAGAGCTGTATGACTAATACATGGAACTGTGAAGCTGGTCATATCCCCAGCACACTGTGTGGTTTTTCCTTACTTTTTGAAACCATATACTTATTGTATTTTCCCAAATAAAAGATATTTGTAGCTCATATTCTCTGAACTCCTGCGTGCTCACAAGGGGAGAAGGAACACCTGTAAAAGGTTAGATTATTAAATTCCTAAATGTTGGTGGTTTAGGTTGGGGACCAAACCACCATTCATATTTATTTTAGAAGGAGTCCCCTAGACATGTTATTGAACCCAGTCCTGGTTACTACCACTGACACCTGGCAGGAGGGCTACACAAGCAACAAAAGTAAATTACAAAATTCCAGCACTTTTATTTCTTCATTCTCCTTAAGCGTATAGACGGACACTTCAGACTCCTGCTGAAATTAGTAGGAGTTGTGCCTATAACCTGTAACAGAGTGAGCAAGCGGCTGCATGGTGCTTAGCTGCCAGCTGGGGTTAAACCACTCAGTCTTCTAACTAGAAACCTTCTGAACACGTTTTTGTAGAAAATGCCAACCTGCTAGCACAGAAGAGTTTGGCAGGAATGCTCCAATGTCAAATCTTCTTCCACCAGGGCTCAGGTAGCTTTTCTGCTTGACAGCAATGAAACTGCTATGTAAAAGGTGCTGAAGAAGTCCTTTATCCAGGGCTTTTGAGTGCCACTACCATGTAAAAGTAAGCTATAGGGTTGCAAATTCCAATATGTTTCATTTTCCTGTTTGGAGAGTGTAAGGATTTATATATGTGCGCCTATATCTGCATTTGCATATACAGATACACACACACACATAGCCTAGGGGGTTGTGTTTTATGGGTTTGGGGTTTTTTTTTGTTTGTTTTTGGCATTTTTTCACTTCTTTTTCAAGTATTACTGTGATAAAATACTTGGTATCTTAAATGTTATGCAGTCTATAACTCATGGCATTTCCAGAAACATTTGGAGTCTAGGACACCGCCTTGGTAGCCAGAATCTGGAAAACCTCATAGTCATATCTGAACACAATGCTCCTGTCTCATTAAGTTGAAGGTGGTTGCTTGATGCATTTTCTTTTGTAAAATAAAATCTGAATATTTACAGACTTCCTAAGTGAGATATTTTGGTACACTTTGTGGAAATAAAAAGAAAGAGAAAAAGAGAAGATGATTTAATTCCAAACTTAAGAATTAATCAAGTTTACCTGTAATATTAATATAAATCTAGAGCAACGTAAGATTATTTGACCATAGGAAAAAAAACAACCCACCACAAATGACAATTTGCAAGAAAACCGATGATGAACCCCTAATTGAATCAACACATATGGAAAACTAATATAAAAGCTACTCATTGTTCCAAAATATACTGGTTTCATTAGTGGTTTACCTCATCCGCTTTTTACTTATTGCTAAAGGTCACAATTAGAAACATATTTGCTCATTTTGCTACTGCTCATATCCCTCTTTGTATTCTGAAAATGAGACAAGAGTGCTTTATTTTTTAAGGAATTTTCTCTCAGTCCACATGGTGTGAATTATTAACAAGCTTAAATTATTTTTACTATAGACTCATAACTGTAGAAAGTTGGGTCCAATCTACCACAAAAGTCATTAAAAGAGTCATATATGGACCTTGTATAGACCTGCTGTATATGTGGATTTTCAGAGTAAATCCTGATGTTTTACAGGTTGACTTATCTGAAGGACAGTAAAAGATGGATCTAAGGGGACAAAGATTGAAAACTGGAGGCTGAGTGTGTGCAAGCGTTTTTTACAGCAAAAGAGTGGATAGCATCTGGATTCAGATTTTCATGGCTGTTTTGATTCCAGTTATTGATTGAAGCTCCTTTCTGTTCCATATTCATGTAAGTTACAGTGCAATGGGTCAACATAACAAGACACACTTTGGAGTTGTGCTAATACATCTGAAAATCTAAACAGAAACAGATGGCAAATGGAAGATAATTCTGAAGCTCACCAACCATTTAGATAGAAGATATCCAACCAACATCAGTTTTTGTAGTGTAACGTCCAGGTAAATAGCACTTCTATGCCCTTTGTACACTCACAAGTTATAGGAGCTGTGTCCATTTCTCCCCACGTGTCATGCTGGAAATCCCTTTTATGCCATGTAATTGAAAATAATGAGGCTAAATTAGATACAGTGGCCTTAAGAGTGAAGAGAGCTAGTAACTCCTGGGGCTTGTAAGTTTTTCAATGTAGAGCAAATGCCTGAAATAGTGTTTCAGAAATCAGAATATTTCAAACATTTTTTTAAATTAAACCATATATGTGTACTGCAAGTAAAGTTCATTTTTCAATTGTTCAGGTACTGATCTGTGTTTTTCTGGAAGTTTCATAAATATTCAGTTTTAGAAACTATCAATGCAACTCATCAAAACATCTTTCAGCCAGTGTGCAGTATACTATAAGGCAACAAGGTCATGTGCAGCTTAATTAATTTCTGAATTTATTTTTGTATATAGTTTGAATAATAAAAAAATTAGTTTCATCAGGTAAATGCCTCAAACAAAATTAAAATATCATTATTAGTAGTATTATTAACTTTCCCAAATTGTTTACTATCATTGCTTCCTGGAATGTAGAATTTCAAACATCTTTGCAGTGGAAATGTCAAATAGATGTCAGCGAACATGTAGAGATAGAAAAATGGTTCTTGTAAGAAAAAAATGCACTAATACTGGCAGAATAAGCACTTAAGAAATAATATTTGTGTTAATCCTTGAGGGCTGTGTTTTAGAAATTCTTGGGGAAAAGGAAAAATAGCGGCAACAAGGTTTTTTTCTCACTAAACCTAGAATGTATTTAGTTATTTAATAATAAAAAGTACCAAAAATAGGAAACCTTTTAAAAACAAAACCAATACTATTGACTTACAAAAAAAAAGAAAGATCTTTACCAACAATATGTCACTCATGGAAAATCAGACAGCATTCCATTGACTAGAATATATTTGTACCATGTAGTCGTGTGCCATGTAAGCTTGTCGTGCAGATTTTACAGCCAACAGAGAGAAACAGAGCCTTTAAGGTCCTGAACCATTTCACTACAGAAAAAATATGTAATGTAAGTAACACAAGTTTCCCCCTCAAAGTGCCTATTTCTGTCCATTGACTAAGGAGTCACCGAGACTTCATAAATCATAATTAAAAATTGCAGTTACTAATCTGACTGTAAATGTCTTCAGTGTAGACATTAAAAGGTAAATTAAATGAATGCAAAGCCTAATATTAAAAGACACATAAGAAAGCACTCAGGTTTCTAGATTAAAAAAAAAAGAAAATAAACTCAAAATATTCATTTGCATTTATTAGAATTCCCTTAGTTTAATATGATAATAAACACAAAATAAAATTGTAGTGAATATTCACATGCTATATTAATTATCACATTTTCAGTGAGGGATTATCCTTACCTCAAGAATGTCATAATTGCAGATAAACAGATAGTGTGTTTTACTAGAGGAAAAGTTTTAAAATATATAATTTCATCTACTGTATTACTTGTAAAAATACTTTGAATTACTAAGAACTTAACTTTATTTTTTTTAGTTTTTATTTAAAAAAACCCTTTCGATAAGATTTTTTCTGAATCTCCACTAAAATTAACCATTTTTTTTTTTAGCTGGTGAGGAGAAGTAACATATCTTAGTGTGCATTTGGTCATGGTTAAAATTGCACCTTTAAAAGAACTGAAGTGTTATGACTATGATAGCACAGATCAGCCTAGAACATTTTGCTTTAAAGTTTGTATTAAGTCTATAAATTTTCTGGTTTTGTAAATTCTTTGACTCCAGAAATAGTACACCAGCAAAAAAAAAATAATAAATTTCTGGCTTTTGTGTTAAGGGTTGTAATGTCACAACTTTACTATAAATGATAATATGGCAACTGACTTAAAAATGTGATAACTTTGTATTTGTGGCCTATAAAGCAATGCATCAAAAGAGCAGAATTACCAGAGAAATTATCAGACATTAAAATTTCATTTTCAGAAATTCTGAAATCTGGTTTTGATTTTTGGTTGTTGGGTTATTTTTTGTTGTTGTTATTGGGGAGTTTTGTTTGTTTGTTTGTAACTATAAATACAAAGAAGTTAGGCAAACCCTGTTTTTTATTCCTCAATAAAGAGAATGCGAAGTGGCATCTGTGTATATCACTTGTAATACCATCAAATACTGTGTTACATCAGGGAAATAGGTGAACATAAGAAGCAACATGTCTATTCAACTTTCCACATCACTGACTGCCAATTTTGCTGTTCAGCATTTGGTCAAGGTTTCTCTAGAAAGATACAGACATGAGTGGTGTATAAAACAAAATCCTCTGATGATATTGCAGCTGTCATAGGAAGATAATAATGGCTTACAGAAAGGGTTTTCATGGGTGGTACAGAAGTTATTGAATATTTCACACAAACATTGCTCCCCAAATTCTGAACTGGGGGAGAAGTTTGTATTCAAGGCGATCTGCATGCCAGTCATCCCAGGCTGCTGTAGCCATCCCTGGAACCAGGTGTCCTTACTGCCCCACATCACTAAGATCATCCATCAGCCACTACTTACACCCAAACTACTTGAACAATTAACCTCAGATGTAATTATTTTAAACTGGTGAGAATCATTCAATCTCTCCCTACCTCAAAAAAATTAATATATAATTATTCCTTGAGCATCTAATCATCTTGTATACATCCCTCTCCTGAGTTTCAAAAGTACCCAAGATATTGCTTGCCAATTGTGTTAGATCATGACAAGTAAAAGATATTCCAAAAATCACATATGAATATAAATGGTATCAGAGTGTGATTTAGAAGTGATACTTGAAACCTTTCCAAGTGCTGCAGTTACTGCCGGTACATTTATTGCAACACCGTAACAGAGTTTCAATCTCAGCCATGCATGCTTTATATTCTTTTCAAATATGGCTTGCTACCAAAACCTAGTAAAGTCAAATAAATATAAGACAAAAAAGAAAAAAAAAAAAGATAAAAATAGGAATAGGGCCAAATAAATACCTCTGTAACAGGATAAATTAAAAGCAGAATGAACATGTGATGAAAAACATGACTGCAAAATGTTTTGACCATTTATTTGGTTGCAACCCTTGTCATTTTATTCAAAGAAATTATTACATTTTACCAGTCAGAATAAAGTCTATTTACTTGAATTAACGCTATATGAATTACATGCTCAATGTCCGAGTGAGTGCAGATTTCTGTATTCTGTAGAGTCTGGGGAAAGACTGCATGAATGGAATTCTTAGGTCAAATCACTCTTTTGTAACAGCAAAATGTGAGCTTCAAATAAATACTTTTTACTTAGCTAGACAATGGACTTCCTGGCAAGAAAAGGATGATGAAATGAAATGAGAAATCCTGGACAGAAAATGTGCAAAATATTTTGAAACGATTTAAGAATATACATTTGCCAGTCAATCAGGAACATAGTTTTGCCATTGAAGTCTATTAATTTCTAGCTTTCATAGAGCTGCTAGTGAGAACTGACTTTGATTAACACTTTAAACAACAGCTAAATGACCTGACTGTCACAGTCTAACTCTTGTTTTCAACAGGGATTTAAGCTTTTAGATGTCTGTGCCGCATTGACATAGAAATTGATTTTAGGAATTTGACACTGGAATTCCATTGATGAAGTAACGCATGGTCAGGAGAAGGTGAAGAAAACTTCTTTTGCTTCTGCATGACCAGAACCCAACATCTAAAGTACTAATTGTGTCCTCCTCATGAAACAAACTGAGCAGCTCATTAAGGCAAAACTTCCCCAGTTACACTCCGTTTCCTGCTATGTTAGCGGTGTTCCTGTGGCACTGAACTCTAGAAAATATAAGTCCAATAAATGATAATGCTATGAAGAAAACTCTACGCTGGAAAGATAACACTCTTTTTCAAAGGATTATACTGTTGTAGCTAACATTCAAGTTTCCCTCTCAAGACAGAAATTTTCCCAGGCATAGAGATGGATTTTCTATATTCATAGCAGAGGAACTGCAGCACCGTCTGGATTTCTCCTTTCTTTCAATCTAGAAAACGGTCATTCATTAATGGTCCCTAAGGGTAGCACTTAGCTCTGTGACTCCACACAGTCGATGTCTGGCATGCTCTTACAGCTACTGTCAGTGAGGAGAAACAAGGCAAGGGTCATCTAGCTCCACGTAAATACCTGCATCTTAGCCTGTTGCTTCAGGCTCGCTTCACAGTCAGCGAGGAGAAACAGGCATTTTGAGGCAATGGTTCATCTCACCCTGAAGAAGATATCCAACAATAAGCTACACGATATGCTCTTTAGGCAAGTCATGTGGGCATCTAAGGTTTAATGAGACAATATCACAGCCAGTGGCCAATGTAAGGGTGATACAAATACTTCTAGGATTTGGTCACGAATTTTCTAATACAAAATACTCTGTTGTCAGCAGGAAACAGTGTATATCAAGTAACTCAGTTCCTTGACCCATTAGCTGACTTGTTGGCTGGCTAAATTTTTGGGCCCTATTCTAAGCAATCAATCATATATATGATTGGACCAACATGCAAACAAGCCTAGAGAAATCATTCTTCAGTCAGTGCAATTTTATCACATTGGAAGGAAGGAGTATTTTTTTTCTATTTAGTGGAGTTTAATTTTCATTACTTCTCAGTTTAATTTCTATCATTTTCTATCTAGGGAACAAAGCATCTTTAATTTTCCAACTTGTGTCATTATGGATAAAACAGCAACTTTAAAAACACAGGAACATTTGATTCAAAGCTCAGTAATGAGAGAAGACAACTTTCTGTAGAACTAAACAGACCTTTGATCAGGTTGATATCATTCTTGCAGAAATGAGTGGAACACATTTCATGAAGAACAAGAGAAGCTAGATGGGAACATCACTGTCATCCTCTACCAGCCCTCAATCTTCCAGAAAAGGAAGATTTTGATGATAGAACAGGTCTTGATTTTCAGCTTGACACAGGAGACAGCTTGTATTCACAAGTTTGAATTGGGTGTATCACTTTTTGTCTTTCCAAGCATTTTAGAAATCTAGCAAATTTATTGCATACCCTTCCCTAAATCCAGCTCAGGACTATGCAATAAATGTCATTATTAGGTAAAAAATTCTCTTAATTATTTCTGGCACACACCCAAAACCAAAGAAAAAATATATCTCCTGGCATCTTTAATAATTCCGATTTGAAAATAACACTGAAAAGCAGATGTAATATAATCCAGAGCTTTGAGTAATCCCAAAATAAGTATACTTCGACTTTCAGTAGTTATTGCAACATGTGAAATATTCCATCTTTTCTCAGAGTCTTCTTGAAACCGGTTTTGTCCTTGAGGTGTCAGATTAACACTCCACTCAGAAGACAAATTGTTCATGGGCATGCTGGACATATGAGAGCCATTAGACAGTGTTATCTACATTCTTGAAAAATGAAAAATTCTAGGCAACATTACATTTTATAAATGCAAGATGTTTATTATTACTGCACTAGCAATAAATGTTTAGAAACTGGAGAGGGTTCACAATGATTCTGACTAGGAACATATGAGGATGGAGCCATTGAATTCTGGCATGAAATAAAAGGTCTGGAAGCTATTACGCATTTAGCCCTCTATGAGTATTTAATTATATCAATAGGAGAACACAATTTCTGTTGCGTGCTTTATGATGAATGTCTTCATTTATTCATGTTACAATGAATGATAGATGAGTTCAAGCCAGATGTGGGAACTCATTTGCAATTTGCTTAATTATTTTAGTGAAATTTCTTTTGAAGTTCACAGGACACCTCACTGAATTTCATGGGAATTAATGAGAAATGTAAAATCTGATTTCTGCTTCAGGAGTGAATTTGCTTTTGCTAGGCAGTATACAGGTAAGTAGTAATAAACATCAAATGTATGCTTAACTGCTTTTAGACAATAATACAGCCTTCAATGACAAAAATGGATTTCAGTTTCAGAGTCTCTCATCCAACCTCTCATAGGAAAGAAAGTGGTTGTTAGACAGCTCAGTAGTACTCAGCTTAGCTTAATAGATGATCCTGCCAAAAGAACTTATTCCAGGTAGGGAAACACATTCCTTGACTACGAATGAAGTATCTTCAAGGGTCTTATCTTTTACAGGTTTTTGAAAAACATTATGACACAGAAATTACCAGTCTGTTTCCTGACACTAAGTTTCTTAATAGCTTGTATTTCGACTGATAAAATGAAAACATACTTCACATTGTTGGTGTGAAGGTATGTCCACTACACTAGGAAGCTAAGAAGGTGACCAAGGAATGTACTGTTAAGAAGCTATAAAACATAAAGGATTAATTGAGGCGTTCAGACCTGCTGATATTTTGTTTTTGGTTGTGGTTTTTTTTTTTTTTCCAAAGAATTGATAAAATCATTTAAGTTCAACTTAGGTTTGTATTTTGTTTGCTCTTACACAGCAGGTATGCCCATCCTTTCATTTTGATTGTCTCAGCCTGTTCATGCATCCTTTCACTTGATCCACCTATTCCACTTCTTGTAAAAACAGACACAAGATAGAAGTTAACTTATTAACACAACTTTCTTACCTGGTAGCAAGTTTTCCATTGCAGATTCATTCTACTTCTCTCAGCAGATGAAGAGATAAACAGATACTATTGCACTGGAGACACAGGAAAAATTTTTTGTGATGTACTGTTATCAGACCTATGCTATACAAATACATCCAGCTAAAGGAAAGGAAAAGAAGCACAAAAATGAATTTTTTAATCTTTTTAATTTTTATTAAGGGTATTTTTGTATCTTAAATGTTTACTATATTATATCCTCCAATCTATCCTAACATGACAAGCAGACAATTTAAAGACTTGTTCATAAAGCTGTGATTTGAATAGAGAACACACATTTACTATCTACTAAATTAAGGTCTACATTCTCAAATGACAGCTACACTTGGTACTTTCTAACTTCAGGGCCCCGGTTTAGTGAACAGAGTCCAGTTTTAATACCCAGGCTCCATCAGTGTTTCAACAACTAATTGTAAGTACCTAAGTTAGGAACATACATCTCTCCGTTTGTTACATACGCAGGTCACATACTCAGCTACTGAAATATTGTTCCAAAAATCTGATGATGAAAACATGCAATATGCTTCTTATTGCCACTGCTGTATTGCAAATTTTCTCCTGATCTCTTTCTTGCTTCTATGCAATTACTCATGTAATTCTGCTTTATCCAGAAATCATGGTGCCTTTAAACAACATGGAGATCTGACAGAATCAACATATGACAAAATGTGTTGCCTTGCCCTCTTTCCTCAAAGGCAACATAAGTGAAAAATATGAGCGGTCTGGCTCCAGGAGAATCTTTCAACAATGTACACCAAAATATGTTGTCTTTTTAATAACTTATTACTGGTTATCATCTGAAGTTATGGGTGGGGGTTGTTGGTTTGTGTCTGTGTGTGTGAGTTCCTTATGACGGTGATTCTTTAACCCAAGCAGAGGTGTATCATGATCTATCTTATTTCTTTCCATTGCTGTTGCCAGATTTTCATTTGGGAGACATTTTCTGCTGCATAAGATGTGTGTCTTGCATTTAATTCCTAGTTATGAACTGTAAGGTAGCATTTAAAATATCATTATAATTCACTTGTGGTGAAGGGACCTCATTGACATTCCTTCAGCTACCATGAGACAGAGTATAGGGCATACCAGCACAGCACAGGCCCACTACAGTCCCTAGAAATGCAAGACAGTATTATTTACCTTGCGATATAACAAAAATGAGTCTTGTTGCTGGAAATAATGCAGGCCACATTTAATTTTCATAACAAAATCACAGCTCAGCTAGACAGAATTTGACCCTGCTGCCACTCTCTGCCTCTCTGGTGAGGTCAGCAACACGGCGGCAGAGATGTAGGGACACCATAGAGCTACTGTCTGTGGCATTCCCAGCTAGGCACAGCCTGCTACACTCTCACCTCCACAATCTGTACGGCTTTCATGTGTCTTGTTACAACACAAACAAGTGAGGGTATTAGATAACCATCTCAAAATTCAGTTAAACGATAGCTGGACTGCGGATGACACTTTGCTCATGGGTGGGAACCAAGAGATGTAAGCCTCGAAACAGCCATAAGACAACAACAGCTGGAAATGTATCTGTTTAAAATCAGCTGGCATGAAAATTCTCTGTGCTTCTAAAATACATGTTTACAGCTGCAGGTATTTCTAATTTGAATGACATGGTTAAATGGGGAAAAGATATATTGCTAATTACCTGTCTTTCGAGCAGTTTCCTACCGAGTAATTTGACTTTTGTTCCTATATCCACAGCTCTAAAGTTATTTTTGTAATACCACTATTATTCATGACCTCAGATTTTTTCATTTCCTTCCATTTGTCTTCTCTCTCTTCTTCCACTATCCCTATCTTCATCCTAGCTAAGCTTCCTATATGCATTTATTCTGAAAATACCTCCACAACACTGTGATTTCTTAAACAAGAAATCCTTCTAGTGAGATTTATATTCATTGCTTGATTTTGGGAAACATTTTATTATGCAGTTTAATTTCTCCAGGGTCCACTAATTAACTGAATCACAGTACAAATGGGCAATATTTCCTGGGATAAGCAAGTATCATAACCTTGCATCTTACCAATGATGTCTGTGTTACTTGCTGATGGATTACACCCCTCCAGTTTAGCGTCACCCAGCCATTTTCAGCTACCAATAGCTATCACAGTGTGTAGTCTAGTGGGTTGTAGGTGACAATAAAAAATTTTCCTTATTTAATGGAAGAGGAAAACAGAAATGTGAGAACAGAGGGAAGGTTTAAAAAAAAAAAAAAAAAAAGTTTAAACTATATACTTAATTAGCTATTTATACTCTGAAAGCATCCATGCTTCCATGGCACTCAAGTGCCTTGTTTCTGTTGTGACACAGTCAATATGAAGCATGGTTGTTACTGTTTCCCTTCCTGTACTACAGCTATTTGTCCAAGAGATGGAAAGTTACTTTGCTATAAATTTGTTAGCAGATACTCTAACTGAAGAAGTCTACAACATAATTGACACCATTTTGTACTGGCCTAGGTCTGAATACCAATGAAATATGAAGAATTCCTTTTGTTTTAATTTCTAGTGTGCTGGGAAGACATGATGTATTGCATAACTTCATTGGACCTGATCTCAGAACAAATGAACAAGCAAATCTCTTAGCAGAATCATCTTTCAACACTAAGATATTTTTTTTTGAATGGTATCAGCTGCTATTTCTTTCTAACACAATTAATTTCTGGTTTTCTCTTCATTGTTAAGACAGAAAGAGATATTAAACCTTCTTTTTTGTATATTTCTCTTAGTAGAGTTAAAGAATTAAACAATAAAGAGCTGCTTTTTATATTTTTTTTATTTATTTTTTTTCATTCTGGCAAAAGAATTGAGGTACTATCATTGCAAATCCACATCTAATGTATCTTTTTCAGTTCATCTTAACATCACACCACCCCCCCTTTTGTTTAAGTATCTTGTATTTCAGACATGAAGGAACTACTGCTAAATAAGGGATGAAGTTTATTAAAGCATTGTTCCTGTTTCTCTTGGACTGAATTTGCCGTTTTAAATACACGATTCCCTGCCATAATTCTTTATCTGGACTTTTCTTGAACAGTGCTACATGGCAAGTGGCAATCCATCATTCAAGTCTGAAATGACTTGGCAAAAAAAACATTTTACCCATAAAGGCAATCTTTCCAGACAGCATTGTCTTAACTAGAAAACTTTAATATTCTAACCACTTTAATTGTAAAGCCACGCTGCTGGAAGCAGGCTTGGTTTATAGAAATGAAACCGCAAGTTTCACACTCTTTTGTTTAAGTGGTTCTTCATTACATCAGTCTTAAGACATTTTAGATCCATTGGTTTATGAAGGTAAAGAGAATTTTAAAGGGATACATTACAGGGAGTGACATCAGCTGCAATGGACTTCATTCAAAATGATGTAAAGAATAGGTCTGTCACAAACATATTTGTAAAGAAACCCATCTTGGCTTATAAAACAAAATAAAAACCCCTGGTACTTTCATTTGACTTATGACAAAGGTATTGGTAGATCATATGTGATAGAGAAGAGACAACGGAACAAATATGTACTCCTTTAGACTATCTCCTTATATTTTCTGTTACAGTGCCTTCTCTGCTGACATCTACTAATGACTGAATGATGGTGAAGATTCATATTCAGGCAGACTGGGTGTTTTTGTCAGTTAGATGCTTCTGAAGGAATTGAATTATGTAATAGCAAGCATTTGGTAACAGAAGTTATGTGGAGCAATGTTAAAACAAAGAACAGGAGAAGTCTGGATGTTACTTTGGTCTGTTATACTCCTTTTCTGTAACACCGATACAATGACATTCATTAAGCAGAACATGGTAGGCTGAATTTTAATTCAACAGAACTCCAAAGCCTACAGAGATCACAGATGGTACTTATTCTTAATTACACTTATCCAAAAGAAGACTCCAGTTTCTTCATATCAATAATTTTCAACCTTCTCCAGTTTATAGTGCCATTTTCTATTTCCAGTTTGCACTGCAAATATATGCTTATTTTTCTTCCATGAATCCCTGAGGTTCTCATTCTCCAAAAGCCCAATAATAAAAGGCTGAAATCAACTGTACTATACTATAGTTAGTGTAGGAAAAAGCTTTCCTAGTGGAAGAAGTTTTGTAGGATATGAAGAAAACTTGCACATCAATAAAAATGTACATATTTCTACATTTTTGCCTGTTTAGAAGGAAAAGCACAAGAGTTTGTGTGTATGATTTATTGAGAAACAATTGAAATGAGGACAGAATATGATCTCATTCAGTATCAAGAATCTGGCCACAGACTTTGGCTCATGGTATTTTATTCTTCTATCTGTGTGTTACATTTTCAGACAAGCACTTTCTTACTTCCTGCCATGCTGCTTCTTATGTTACTTATAAAGTTGGGCAAGGCTATGTAGTTTTTCCCTTTTCAAATTCTCTCTTAAAACTCTGACTCCCATGCTTATTAAAACATGTCATTCTTAACTTTTTCCTTCTGTCTTCTGCGTTTTTTTTTGGTTTAGCCTATGAGTTCTTTAGGCCAGGCACCATCTTTTTGTATGGCTGCCTTCGCATCTGTGTGCTTTTAAAACATCTAGGACATTGATATCTCCTCTGTGTTACATTTGGTGTGATAACACTGTAAAGGTGAAATGGAAAAGCATAAACAAAATTGATAAAAGCATGTACAATAATCTGTAGAGTTTGAGAAGACAGAAAAGCGCTGTTTGACAATAATTGTTTCTGTTACACACTGCTTTCCTATTCTGTGATACTGTGCTGCGGTCTGGGCAAACACACGCGTGCATTATTTGATCAGCAAAACAGGAGTAAAATTTTCATTACAATTGTAAAAATTAGATTGCTGAAAATAAAGGACTTTAATTTCCAGGGGAAGCAGATGACAAAACATCAAAGTACGGAGATTTGGGGTTAAGGGCTCCAAGCTTCAACATTAACATACAATTAGCTAAGAATGTTCAGATGGGCTCTTTTTCCCACCAACATTATTTACTGAAGGAACAATGTTATGTTTTCACAGTGTTAAAAGTGTGTGTGTAAACAAGTACACAACAAGCCCTAAACTACAGCACACTAGTATCAAAATTTTGCATTTCCACTAATGTTGACTTGAAGTTTGTACCCAGCCCTTTGCAGAATCAGCTCCATCTTTTCACCAGCAACGCTGTTTCTCCCCCAGAAATACTACAGGTAATGTATATAACTGAACCAAGAACGATAAACATCGATGCTATCCTAATAAATACTGTATTACTTTCTTAAGGTTGACTGATAGTGTGTTATTAACAGCTTTATTACCAGGGCAAAGTTCCATGAGTAACAGCAGTGAACTGTCAAAGATACTCATAAAGAAATAACAATAAGCTTACATTTATAAAGTGCTTTTCATCCCAAAGGAGGCGAGAGTACTTTCCAAAGTTGATATGAAAGAAACATAGCAACATCTGTTACTGAATAGAACTGACTCTGAGAGGAAGACAAAAACATTGTAAGGATGTGAAATGTGCTCCAGAATCTTTATTGCTGCAAATTAATTGCAAATTTTATTTATTTTATTTTATTTTATTTTTAATAAAGAAAACTTTAAAAACTTCAGCAGCGAACCAGACTGTAGCAATCTTGGTTGGGTATTAGTCCAAAGGAGTGTCATCTCCTAACCACATCATGTGCCTAAACTCTGAAGGTTTTTTTAAAATCAGAATTCTCAGAAAACGACCAGGTCAAGCTATTACAAAGACCCTGCAAATAAGACTGGATGTGACCACAGGTACTGAAATGTAGGAAACACTCAGTGAAACCCCAAACCACTTGAGTTCTACTAGAAAAAAAGGAAAAGAAAAAAAGAAGGGGAGAGTGGCTGACTGTATGTTCAGAAAGCCATGGGCATACAGCTGCACTAATACTATATGAATACATTAATACATATCTACTATGCAGATACATAATCGGTTCATCACTGAGCAGCTGAGAGGTATAGCATAACAGCAAGGAAAACAATTAAGAAGAATGTTTTCTGTTGGAGCATTCTAGGCTAAAATGCCCAATTGTAAGGATGTGACTATATATCTTTCTTCAGTGAATATTTCAATTTATTATAAAAGCTTATTTGTTTCAGTTTTCACAGCTGATGTGATGAAGACCACTCTCTTCCCTGTTAAAGCCCTGGATTGCCTTTCTTGGGGAAAATGCAGAGCTCATTTCTGAGTACTGAAAAAAGGAGTCACATATATAGTTCTGGAGAGGTGTTGAGAAGTCCCCTGTCTGGGGCTGATACGTAGAGGCTACAGATTCCTAAATACAGTGTTTCTAAATGTATATGGAAATGTATATGTATATATGCTTAAACATACACACAGATGTACACCCACCCACCTATGCACACACACGCCCACGTATATTTAAAATTCTAGATATACTTTTAGTATCACTTTTCACATTCATGCTGCTCTGCATCCCAGTATTTTGAAGCACTTTGCAGGTATTATCTGATAATCTCACAACATGGGGTAGTTAAGGGGTATTTCTGAGCTGGAATGTTTGTCTGCTGACCTAGTGAGAATTATTCTGGTGTTTCTGACAAAATTCTGTCAACCTCTAGCAGGCAGGTGACAGCATAGAAAGAAAGACATGGAAACAAAAACACCCCTGCTTCATACCTTCTCGTTGAAGTAGGATCACACCAGCTGAGGCCACAAGTGGAAAAGGCATTTGAATGCCAAGCACATAGAAGTCCCAGAAAGGCAAACATCGTAATTAGCAATGGATGGGAAACCAGCATGAGGCAAAGTGGCCAGTTTGATCTTCAGAGCTATCATTCAAGACTGTGACACTGAGATTATACAATGTCATGCAGGTAATGCAAATGTTAAACAAAACACATCTTGAAATTTGTTAAACTCCTACTTTGCAGCTTTAAGATCAGACGTGGTTTTGGTATTTGTAATGTTTTTCTTTGTTAGATTCCCTAATGAATATAACAGTCTTTACCTTAACAGGAAATCTGGAGTGACCATTTGAGGCCTGTTTTCTTTATATCTCGTGGCTCACAGGTTTGCTTTTGGACACCTAATAAATCATTCACTAACATCTAAGAATTTGACAATTCCTCCTTCTTATAAACACACTGATAAATCAAGGACCACAAAATAGGTAAGAAACTTGCACTGTTTCTATTTTTCTGATCTAAAATGCCTGCCTGGTGGATTCCGGGCTCTTTTTTATCAGATGTTCTTCAATCTTGGGTGCAAATTTTACCTTTATTCGTACTGCAGATAGCATTGCAATTAGTAATTCCAAACCTTTCTTCTGATGTGCCATGGGCTGTCATGGATTTCACCCTATGTCCCTCTACATGTCAGATAGCTGCAGGCAGCTTTTTGGACTGGGAAGAAACTCCTAATTATTGTCAAACCTTGCTATACCTAATTGGTAAAAGTACACCTTGCTTTCATTTGGTTGGAAGCCAAGACAGAGATAGTTGCAGTTCATGGCCAAACACAAGCTCTGTGAGGCCTTCATTCCCCGATGGATTACATGGGGGAACATTTAGACCCCATGCGTTAAATTTCCTTAAGACATCTAACGCTTGAAGTGACAATGTCCTTTCTGTTTGTGTAAGTAATCAAAGTGAAGGAATCTAGACCCAAACATTTTAACAATAATATTTATTTCATTCATAGCCATGTAACTATGTCATGATCTCAGTGAAGCCAATGCAGTTATCCTGTGTAATGGTGTAATAAAAGCAGAGTGTGACCCAAAAAGCCTACATGTGTCTTAAAAAGCTTTGGAAATTTAACTCATAAATAAATTACAGCAAATCAAACTGGCATTCCCTTCCTCAGTAAAATATTCATGTTTGACTTTCATGGAATTCCTCCCAGACTAGGGTAATAGAGGCTGTTCAGCTGATTTCCCCTCTCAATAATACATTCTGAGGGCTGTACACTACCATTCCTCAAGGGAAAGGAGTTGCTTACATGGTATATTTGCTGGAATCAGGATTGCCTTCCAAAGGACTGATGAATATAAAAAGCAGACTAAATTTCCTTTCCAGTTCACATTGAAGACAATCCTGGTGATTTTGCAAAATTTTCCTTTAAAACTATTATTAAACTGAAAAAATGTGTATGTATATTTTTATGAAGATGTAAATAGTACATTAAAAAGAAACAGAGGAAGCAGAATTTTGTTAAAAGGAAAATGTGTGTGTGCATAAAAAGTTCATGCCTTTCTTGGAATACTAAAGGATAAAACCTTTTTACTATTCTTAACTGTTGTGTTAAATGTTGTGCTAAGAATTCCTTTTCATTTTATATTAGATGACATTTCTTCTTTTATGAAATAATCAGTCCCAAAAAATTGTTTCACACTTGTTAGCCAACAGAATTACAGGGGAAGCTCTATGGCCTACTGAGATGTTCCTGTCTGGCTGGACTCCGAAGGTGAATGGTCACTGAGGGACTGTGCAGACCCAAGCTGTTGAAATAGGGAATTTAGTGACCTTTTAATTGACGAAATCATCACTAAAGAGTGCGTGGTGATTTGTTATTACCAGTTGATTACACAAAACCCCACATCCCAAGGAACAGACATCCTTTCTGTGATCAAAGAACACAAAGATTTAGAAATAAATGGGAGGGGAACAACGCAACAAAGGTAGTCCATTGCCACCATTAATGACATGAAGACCACTTAGCCGTAATTGCTTTAAGTAAATGCAGTTTTAATAGATTCCAGAGGAGTGGGAGAGGATTTAGCACATAGGATTATGCAAAATCAGAGAGTCTGAATATTAAAAAGAGCTACAAGGCAGCAACTCTCAGCTACTACATATTATCTGGGGACTAGACGAGGTGATCGGCCTGGTTTTGTTTCTATGTCTGAGACGTACAACAATCTCTGGAAATTAATTTCTTGAGGGATGTGAAAGTGGACTTAGGAAAACTTACATGTAGATTAAAACTCATCTTCAGAGATCATTGCTGAGCTCGTGTCATTTGTTTCCCCTTTTTGAATCTTTGCCTTCAAAGCTGATGGTTTTATCCTTTTATTCGGAGCAGTTACAACAAGCTGCAGAGATGTTGCACCTGTCAGACAAGTGCATCGTGATGTGCTTCGTTCCTCCCACGAGATGGAGCAGCGGAGCTTAATCTCTTGACACTGTGTACCTCTACCCAAAGAAAATCAAGTTTCCTGCAGGTGTGGTGGTTGCCAGTCACCTTGCATAGGTAGTCCACTGCGACATGTGCCTTACACCTAATCAACCAAAGTAAAATTACACAATCTGAATGTCTCCAAACTGAGGAATCTTTTATATGGTTTAATAAATTTGGACAGGTGCTAAGAATGATATAATCTACCAGAAGACTAGTTCTCATGAGCAGAAAAAACCCCTATGACTCTGGACATATGAAATGATTACAAAGTGCTGTGATGAAATTTGAAGTGGTGAAGTCAGCAAGGTCAGTGCCAAAGGAAGGAAGGGCAATAAGACAGAAGGCAGGCTTATTCCTCCTCTGCCTCACAGCTTCCAGGTCAGTGTTTAGATAAACACTGGTTAAGCTCCAGTTCAGGCCTGATAAAACATCTCTGAAGTCAACAAAAATCAGACCTTAGACCAGCTGTTGAGAAGCAAAGGAATGCTAGACATAAATGTAACACAAAACCAAGGCCATCGAAGCATCTGAAACAAAAAAAAATTCTGGTGGACTGGAGCTCTCTGGTGTTCTTGGTACACCATGTCACACACGAAACACATACACTGTTGTAACAGTAGTTGTGTCCTAATAGCATGAAGAGTCCTGTCAAAACATCTGAACAAATTTAGTTCTTCCCGAGTTAATGAAAAGCCAGGAGAGTTCATCCTAAACCTGTTTTCCCCATAGTCCATTGCAAATTCCACATATTTGTCTGTCGGATGTTTGAGCATGTTGTACCAACATTCATTTTTAGCCTCCACACTGACGTTATTTGCAGAAGTGAATCTCAATCAATCTACAGTCTCAGTCAGGAAAACAGAGGCAAAAAAGAACAAATGGGGAGAGAAGGCTTCCAGAAAAGAGGAACATGTAAGTTAAAACAACTAGCTCTTTTAATTAAGGGTTGGAGAAAAAAGAAGGTAGGAAGATCTATATTTTGGGGTGACATTTCAATATTTCATTATGCCTCCTTGTTAAAGTTTGGTTTCTTTTCATACATCAAAGTAAATAAACAGGTACAAATTTCTCACATCTTTAGATTTTTGCTTGGTTCGACAGTTTTTGTAAAAGAAACATAATATAATAAAAACACCTAAACCAACTGATACTTGTATAACTGATAGTATCATAGAACAGGGAGTGAATTTCCACCATGTCTCACCTCTGTCAAGAACCGGGTAATAAACTACATGTATGTAATCTGTGCAGGGTTTTATATTGACTGTGTTTCTTAAGGTACACCAAGGTACAGACACAGAGTCCATCACAAAGCACATTCCAAGTGAAAATATGACAACAAATCCCCAAAAAGGAAGAAGGAAAGAAAAAAAGAGTTTTACCCCTTGTTAAATCACAAAACTATTGATAAAGCAGCCAAGTAAACAATGGACTATCTCACAAAATAAGACCTTGAACTTTAAGAAAGCAAAACGAAAATTTTGACTTTTTTTTTTTCTTTTTTTTTTTTTAGTAAGAAACATGGGAATCCTCTCTCATGGTTAATGAGGAAATGGAGAGCTTTTATAGAAGAAAGGATAAATCCTTCTGGGCCTCCTAGAAGACTTCAGAGGAGACAATCTGTGAGAGCTGATGTTCTGCAAGAAGAGGTGCACTCTGATGATGGCTCTCCAGTGAAGAAATTATCTCCAAAAGTTTTAGAGTGAGGCATATGGTATGTATAAGGAATGAAACATTGGCAACTGCCTAGTCATGAAAAAGGAGCAAATCAGCTTGATAAGGTAAAGAGAAAGACAGAAAAACGTTATTTGAACTGAGTGTAAGATTAAAGTAATTGGAGCATATTTTTTCTTGCGGTCCTTCTCATCTATCGTTTCTACATTTGTCTTTTTGTAACAGTATTATCTATTTTGGCTCTTATGAGAAAATTATTCTAGTCACACTTTCCTTTAATCTGGGTGAATTAAGTGGCCAGATAACAATAAAGAGTTCATTCCTCATGCAAAAAAAAATCTATGAACTGGGGCACTGAGGCACCAGTGAGTACACCATCTTCCAGCACATCTTTCAGATTATCTAAAGAGTGATGGACTGCATTCCCTTTCCACCCTCCATTTCACCTGCCTGGGGCAGATAGGGAGCTATCCCTACAAGACTCAAGGCAAAAATCTCTTCCAGTAACTGACAGCAGTTAGGAAAAGTGTCTGACATGAAATGAGACTTTAGACTATGTACTTAAGCCACAGCAATCTGCAGATGGTTTGTTTCTTCAGTAAATAGGTAATTGTTTCTTCCTCCCTCTGTTTTTGGGGAGATTTTTTTGTTTGTTTTTTTTTTATTTAAAACTGATCACTACCACGATAGCCAAGGGAGACCTGGGTCTGCATTGTGACTGAGCAAAGAAACTACACTGTGTTTGCATAACCCCTAAGCAAAAAAAGTTGTCTCTATTTCAGGTTTGTCCTGATTTAGTCTGCTTTCACCTTTTTCGTTAGGTATCATTTTGTCAAAGCACTGTAGCAACCGAGCAGTTCTTTTGCCTAACAGAAATTAAAGTCATGGTGCAGGAGCGTAACTTTAATGTATGCCCTGGGAGTGAAGTCCACCAAGAAAGCTACAGTTAATTTAACAGAGCTCATAATATACACTCATTTCTTAGCCATAGGGATTTGACTTTAAACTGTCTGAAGGTCAAGCATGCAGCAACTGCTTCAGAATCCTTCAAGAACGTGAGCCACATCTGCCACTCCTCGCTTAGAACAATTCAGCACAGTCAGGAGCCTCCCTTTAAAAAGAAGCTGAAGATAAAGTAAACACGGCAAATGAATTACCCTTCTCCCTCTGGAGAGGTCATGTTCGAGGTTCACTGCTGATGCAAGATGGTGAAGCTTGCACCAGTGCCCACCTGCTAGGGATTAAACAGAGCGCTACAGTCTCCAGTGCAATCAATGCCTAGTCTTTAATGGGCTCTAAATTCATCACCGGAAGCTCTGACAAGCCCATAATCCATTCATTAATGTGTGTTAATATGTGCCCTGTGGAGCTGTCCTAACTTACAAACAAAAGGCAAGGCGTTCACATGTGTTATTTGGAGCAGGATGGAACAGGGAACCCTTAGCGCCATGGAGAGAGAAACAATTGCAAAAAGGGTTTTATTGCATGTCTCCCAGCAGGATGTTTAGAAAATAAAGATCCAACACATGCTGCAGCAATAAAGCAATTGCTTCTTGGCCAGATCCAGACAATGTTATGTAATTGTTCCCTTAACTTATTTCAAATGGATAAACACTTTTCCTTGTGTGCATCAAGCAGGTGTGCACAGGTTCAAAGAGGTTACAACAAACAGACTCTGATCCTCTGTACTTCTGGTTTGGGGAGACCCAAGACATGAGGAAGGTAAACTGACAGATAGTGAAATGCTAAGGCTCTATCTACCCCTATCTCCTTTCAGCCTTACGAGTCAAGAAAATTGACCCACCTCTATACAGTGGTCACAAATGTCATCCCACAAAAACATCAATGGAAACACCTAAAAAACCTGCACTGCTATGTGTGGGTCTCACACTTTGCTGGCAGCTTAGATCATGGATTAGAGACAAGATGAATGCTAATTAAAGTGTCTGAAAGCATGAGGGCCTTGAAAGAAGCCTGTATAGGTGTAGACATACAGGCAAAAATTGACTAAAACGACAGAAGGACCCCAGGAACCAGCTCAAATCCAACTGTGGGTTTTCTCTAGGTTTGGGAAATTTAGAAATTTGTTATTATTCTTTAATATTGTTATGGTTTGATGATAGTTCAATTAAATTCAGTATTTTCCTGCATCAACAAGTAGAACAATTACTTATAGGTAATTAGCTTTAATTAAATTATAAAGAGTTTGCATAAACATCGAGACTCTTGCTGTTTGTCCATAAAAAGGTGGCAGCTTTCCTGACATTTAAAGGAAACTTGCAGAACTGGTTAAAATCAGTTTCACTATGGTTTATAAAAGATGAGGTTTAATAGGGACTTCTATGAGCAATAATGAATCTTACAGTATTTGGATAATTTACATCATCTTTTGCCAGTTTTGAATATCATCTTTCAAAATAAAACATCACTTGTCATGACATTTTCCTTACTCTTTAATAAAATTAACCAGTGAACAATATCAAGAGAAACAGATGAAGAGGTCCTTGGAAGCCTTATGAAAGTATTTTTTTTGAAAATAAAGTGAAAGGACTGGTGCTGCCTAGAAATGTTGTTATTCTTTTAGTTTCTTACCTTATGAACAAACTTTAATTTATGCCAAGCTTTAGCCTTCTGCTTTGTAGGAATAAAATTTAGCTGCTGTCTACAAAATTTCATGAAAAACCACTTTTGAAAAGCTGAAAAATCATGTTGATGTTTATCCATCATGTTTACCTTTTAAAAGTCAGGGTCCTCTCAGAGTCTACAGTTGTTTTATATCTATTTTCTTTACAGTCGGGCTGGCTGAAAAAAATTGCTCCAGACCAAAAATATCATCAAAGTGAAAGAAAAAGTTGACTGTGATTCTGGAAATTTGAACTTGGAATTACTGAATAAGACACTTCCAGGACGTGATTCAGGATATAAATTAATGGAATCATGTTCTGCCTCTCTGTCAACTGACTATAGAGGGAACCTAGAACAGTTAGTAAGCTAAGCTAGATTTTCATACATATATATGTGCCTGACTGCATGCAGAAAGACTTTGGGAGGAGACACCCTGGAGGTCAGGCAACGGCAGAGAAGAACCTCCTTTACTTTCATTGTGTTCACCTAGGCATTTGAATGCTTGGTAAAAATGAGCAATACATTACTTGCTTTTCCCCACCTAAAGCAAAAAGTTCCCATGCTGTTAGGTAAATCATCATTGGACTAGACAGTAGAGTCTTGAAAACAGCGTCCCGTGACAGTGACTAGCAGGACTGGTGTGGAGCATGGTCGATTACTACAGCACTGCATTTTGTTTTGCAGCCCCTAGCCGAACCTTAACCAGTTAAATTCTTGCCTTGCTTCCCCTCTTTTTTATACCTCTGTATCAATGCAACTGTAAAGAGTAGCTGTGATGTAGACATCTCCCCAGCACCCCCTGTGGTGAAGACAGATGCAGAGAGACCATTTATCTTCCTTGTATTCCTCTGCTTTTTGACTGGCTTCTCTGTACTCTGGAGGACCAGCAGACCCACTGGCTCACTCTGCGATACTTCTGATCTGTCAGAATAATTTCAAAGAGGATTTCTTTTTCTTTATGTCTTCAGGGTTTGGGTTTTTTCTTAATCTTTTATATTTTACCTTTCAAACCTTAAATTCTTTTATGTTAGCAGCAATTGTCTTGCCTTTCTAGTATTTAAACTGGGCTATGTAACCTCTCATTCCTGCCCATATAAAAATTAGCCTTTATCCCTTTGTGCTTCCTTTCAATGCACTCATATATATATAGATATTTATTTAATTTTTTTTTTTAGATATGTAAGGATCCTATATGTTCTCTGAGCAACTTCAGTGACAATTCATTGGATTTTCATTTCCTGAGTTTTTCTTTTAATTACTGTTTAAAAATATCCTCTTTTTTGAATTTTGGTATTATAAACCTGATTCTTTATTTCAAGCCACCAGAGCACAAATCAGATTTGATTAGTTATCGTCACCATTTCTAACAAACCAAACCAGCTTATAGTATATTGAAGAAAACTGTATCTTGTGCAAGTGTAAGACCAGGCTGGTTTTCTCCTTACACTCAGGGTACACTGTCCAGTTGAAACCATAGCCTCATCCTAGCCATGTTCTGTTCTTATTTTGCAAATAACTAAAACATGTCTCATGCTCATGAGTGACAAACTTGGAATATAAAGAGAACTCAACTTTGGACAAATCATGAGTGTAAGAATCTAAGCCTTATCTCCCCTGTTACCAAAAAGCACAGCAAGTGTGATAATGCTAGGACAGGTGTGGCCCAAATTACTTAAGCCTTTGATGACCAAAGGCAATACCCAAAAAGAAATCCTTGTAGGAGCACTCAGGTGGCATATTACAGTTGGATACTGTTAGTGATTGTTTCTGCAGTCTTGACTCACTATTGCAGTACAAATGATTGAAACTAAAAGCAACATGTCATTTAAAAAAAAAAAAAAAAGAAAACACACCGAAAAAAACTTCAAACAAACAAAATATAAAACCAACCAAAAAACAGCTTACAAGACTATTTTAAAGATAAGGTGAAAACTTCAATAATAAACCACATGTTAACATATTTGAAGAATCCAAATAGTGGTCTAAAATGCTTCTCTTCCTTTCTTAAAAGTAACAGATACACCTGAGCCCCCCTGTGTAGCTGTATCCTCTGTATCACCACTGCTGGAGGATGCTGGAGGGTGTCTTCACCCAGAGCACAAGTGGATGCACAGTGACAGGAACAAGTACATTCAAAACACTGACGTTCACATTATTTAATCTCTTTGTTCTCAGGTTCACAAATAGGCTTGCTGAGTTTTACATCTTTCGGAAAACAATCAGTGAACAGAGATCTTAAATTATTTGTCCAAAGATACAGTCAGTGGGCATAGTAGAAATGGAACATAGGTGATTGCTCCAACCACGTTAGATTTTTTTAAAATAATATTTTAATATTAATATAATATATTAATATAGTATTTTAATATTAATATAATATTAATATAATAATATAATAATATAATATTTTATATTTTATTGTATTTTATTTAAAATCATACATCATTTACACTAGTATGTATAAAAACCTACTGACCTAAATCAGTAACTACTTTGTTCTGTCTTTGCAGTGCATAGAAATGTGAAGTGTCTAAAGACAGGTCCACAATTATTAATACTTACTGGAAAAGTTTTTGTTTTAATTTACATGGTATGGTGTTAGTTAAAATTAATCTATTTAATCTTGCCCAAATATTTCTCAGCAAAATTTCTGTCTAATGCCAATAATTCTCAGCATAAACAGTCTTGATAATAAGGCTGTCCTTCAGTGTTCTGGGAGGATACATTTGTTGCTATAAAAATGTATATATTGACATGAATTATTTCCTTGGCATTCTTTGAAGTTTCTTGCCATCTCTGGGTATCAATGCATCAAGGGAAGGAAGTGGCTGAATGTCATTTTTCAAAGCAAACTGTAAATGGATGACCTTTATTAATACTAACCATAGAACTATTTTAATCTCCTCCAAGTATCGTAACATAAAAAGTCAATCAAGTAAAAAGACTAAGCCAGCTCTTATACTTGAATAACATTGTATTTTCTTTTGAGGCATACAGTGTCCAGAAAGTTTAAATTTAGAATGGAAGATGTCACAATAATAGAAAGAATTCTAAAAAAGTAAATAAATAATAAGAAAAAATAATCTCCTTCTCCTCAGAAGGAAAATACCTGCTAAATTGCACTACTTCTAACAGCAAGATATAATTCCCTTCTGAAGGTATGGAGAGATTCAAGAATTCTGTGAAAGTGAGTTCAATATTTCACTGAAATCTGAATAATTGTTTTCCTGACATGCACACTTGAATTATTTAAAAATATTTGATTTGTTTGTGGTGTCATCTGAAATCTATCAATAATCCAGCAGGTGCACAAAGAAGGAAAATTCCTGTGGTTCCCCATATTTACTTTTCATTGCTGTTTTAGTGGATTCACCTGTACCGTTTAAAGGAAAGTTGGTTGCACAGCCCAGGTCATTTCCCAATCTTCCCACCACTGATGTCAATTAATACTAATTGTGAAGGGGATTTTTAATGCTATAGACATCTGCCCATTAAGAAATAGGCTCAGACCACCAAAAACCTGCATAGCTTGGCCTACAGATGGGAACAATTTTCAATCTCTAATGATCAGACTGGAGTGCTGGCTGAAGGTGAAGAGCTACATTTTCATGTTATGCATTTGAACAGTTTATTTATCTATATGGATATCTGTGAACACTGTCATCAAATCATCTACATTTGAAAATTTCAAATTGAAATGTGTCAAACTATTTGGCTTGAGCACCTAACTGGTATACTCAAGTATCCACTGATTAATGTAAACCCTATTTTAAAGAAGATGAACTGACACACAGGTGAATAAATAGTTTTCCCAAACACATGGAAGAGCTATTAGTGCTGTTTCCAAATTGAATATCAATCTCTAAAGTGTTCATCCAAAGCCTTGCCTGTAGAATGACTTTCCTAGGTTAGAGCAACTAATTAAAACTGGTTAAAAATGCATGAAAGTATTTTTCAATCAAGAATACTTTGCAAGAGCATGTCACTGTCAATGACAGAAGTTTGATAATGAAAATTAGTATGGTTAACTTGATTACATATTCTCTGTTGTTTAAAAATTGGTATCATAATAAATCATCTGGAATTTACAGGTACAAAGACATAAAAGTCTGAATAATGTAAGAAAAATATCACAGTTAAAATGAAATATTTCTCTCATTTCATTTCAAATTGTTTTATTTTATGGGAATTTAAGGATTTCTGTTCCAAGCCATGTCTTTGTTTTTCCAGAATTTAAAGTTTAGGCTGAAATCTTAGTAGCTCACCTTCTCTAACCTTGCTCAAACTAACCTTGTGGCAAGACATCATTACTTTTATCTCTAACATAAATATCCTTACAGTAGCTGTTGTTTGGTACACTCAATTTTTGAGCAGCAGTCATTAAAAAAGTAAAGGATTTTTTTTCCCCATTTAAGATACATTAAAGCAACTATTGAGGGTTGCCTCTTGTCCCAGTTTTTGTTACTCAAGAAAATTAAAACTTACCAGTGGGAAAAAAAAATTGAAATTTCACAGCAGACATTATCAAAAAGACAAAATGTGAGTCAATGTGTTTAACCCAATATCCACCTTAAATGAAATTAATGGAAATTAAATGTGCAAACAAGTGTAGAGTCTAGATGGAGCCCCAGTGAGTTATTTCAGCTACCATCCTCCTTCTCACTGCTTTTCTTTGCTGCTGATCACAGCTGCTGCTAAAGTTGTAGGGGTGGCTGGAAGAAACTGAGAGGAGCAGAGCTGCAAAGCACAATGCAACGCTTTTCCCCATCACTAGTATTTCCTTGTGAGTTAATGTTCATGCACTGTTCTTTCCCCCACCCCTGCACACCCCATTTTCCCACTTTGGGACTATAATTTCTCAGCTTGAGATAAGACACTGAAGAATGGAGGGAGGGAAGGAGGGAGACTACATGAAGTGGCTCCCAAGTCAACATGCTGAGACAAACACAAAATCAGCAAATTCATTTTGATAATGTCTGCTGTGAAATTTCATTTTTTTTTCCCACTGCTGAGTTTTAATTTTCTTGGGTAACAAAAACTGGGACAAGAGACAACCCTCAAAAAACCTATTAACTGGAGACTGAATGAGAGATCTAAAGTAGATGAGATGGATTGTCTCCTGTAGATACTGCTCTCTCTTTACTACATACAAGTCTAATTAAGTAACTTACACAATGTTTTGTCTGCTAAGAGCTGATGAGATAAACCCCACATGAGGCAATATGCTCAAACCTGAATAGGAAGCTTTTAACAGGAATAAGAATATTATCCAGATTTCGAGTCCAAACCCAGAGCTCTAATTATAAAACTGTCCTGGCCTCCGCCCGGTGCTTTCCTTCCATTAGCATCCACTGCTGATGCATTGTACTTTCACAGGTGATTCAAACAGCAATGGATTCATAAATTACAATGCAGCCAAAAATGTTGCAATAGCTGAATACTGCTATATCAGAAAAAATGTTAGACTGAAGAATTTGGATAGAAAGGTTTTATAAATCTTGAAGTACATCCATGACTAGCTGGGAGAAAGGACTTGATTGCCATTGAAAACTTATTATACACCTTTATATCGAGGTACTATAAGCAGAGAACATTCTGTCTTTAATACAGCAGCAGATAAGGTTACCTCAGCAGGATTACAGGTATATTATAAGATTTATGTGTTACTCATTGCTGGATTATGTTTCAGAGTGCTTAAAACATAAAAAACAAGAAAGACAATTTCTTGAAGGCCAGTATTTAATTATAGACTTACCCAATAATCCGTTATTGAACTGCCTCATCAGATAGGCTATGTCCAAAGGATTATACCTAACTGTGCAATTTTTCATTGGATTTCATTTTTAAAGGCTGACCAAAGGCTTTGAAAATGAATGCAGGAATTTAAGACTGTCAACAAAATGCTCAGATGTTACCATGAAAGCATCAGTCTTTAGTATGATATAAATCTCAGTCAGTTGGTTTGCTGATTGTCCTTTGCTATATACTTTATTTGCTGGAGGTTCCAGCAAGAAACTTCAGCATTTTAACAGAATGTTAAAATGAAATTTAGCAACACTATCTAAATCTCTTCAGCGAGGTCAAAAATATTTATTTCTTTTAGGTAGCTGAAATCTGTAACTCATGTCCTCTTGAGAATAGAGGAAAACAATACAAAACCTTAATTGTTCTTATAACCTACCTGATAATAAAAGAGAACAAACCTTATAAAATTTGTTGACCATAGTATTTCTTAGATTAAATTTACTGTTAATAATGAGAAAGTGAAAATAATAGCTCCTTAGTGACACACGGTACAATAGCATAACAAAAAATCCAAGAGTGGACAGAGAATCAATGAGCAACACACCACTAACCTAACCATTTAATCTTCTTTATTTAAACAATTTCACAATGTACCCCTAAGGTAAATATCAGAACTCCAGTGACTGAATAGTGGGCAACTAAATGAGAATCTGCCGCTATATAAACCAAAAGCAAATCTGTTTGAAGATTTGAAAAACTGCAAACCAAATAAAATATTTCTGAAAACATTGCAATGTCACTGTCCTTTGGCAGAGTTCCAGGATAATGACCCAAGGATTCCCAGAAACTAAGAATTTGTATGTTTATCTTCTTTTCTATTTTAAGCAGAGACTAAGAGGGCTGCAGGACTACCTGGAATACTCTGTCTGCTCTCCCTGCTGGATTTCTGATTATGAAACAGTGCAGAGAGATGCATCATCACCAAATTATCATCCTAACCCATTCTGAAGAAAGGTGGGGTAGAAATGTGTCTTGGAGGTCTCTCTCAGATGTAGCATCTCTTAGATGTTGTCTTGGGTTCAGTAATTACTAACATAGCATCTCCCCCACAGGTCTATCCAACTTAAAGCCAAGGCTCACAAGCATGAACGTACAAAATATGCCAACTTCAGGGTGTTCAAATGACTGAAATTGATTTATCAAAACCCAGTGATGCTTCCTACCACGACAGATAAAATTACAGATTGCCAAGGGGATGAAACTGAACAAAGGAAGGCCCAAATGATAATGTGCTGCTTCTGTAAGAAATTCTGCTTTTGACCTTAAAGTACGTTTGTCATTGGCCAACAGGGTGAGCACATGTGATTAGACTGATAGAATCAGCAGAATAATATGCAAACGCTTTTGTCCTTCTGGGATCTAAAGTAATAAAAGCAAGAGTTTCATGCCCTGTGGCTTTTCATCATTAGGAAATGGTCTGTTTGTGCTTGTATATCGTACGTACTCATTTACTTAGCCAAAGTTTTTTTGTTTTCTCCTCTATTCCCAGGAGCTCACATATGTAAGAATATGAGAGATTACAGATTTCTGTTACACCAGGGAATTTCATTTGGATTATCTTTCTGGAACAATAATAAAGCCTCTTCTCAAACACATTAAAGATCTATGAATAATATTCAATGATAAAGCCATTCTGCCAAGTATCGTGACTAATTTTCTGTTTGGGAAGTTATATTCAACTGCCTAAAATTACTCTAAAAGGCTCATAAGTGAAAGAATTCCTCAGTCCCCAAACTTTTGCTCTCTGGTATTGTAAAATTCCATTCTGAATGTTGCTTAATGTTTATAGACATTCTCTGGGACAAAAAGGTCCACAAGAAATTCTAAATTATTCCAGATTAGACTCTGAGATGCAGTGTAAGGACACACACATTTTCAGTGGCGTTTGCACTGAAATCCCAAGATCTAAAACAAATTCATAGTGATAATGTGAGGTTGTATCCAAACCTGAAAAATGTCTACATCCAAATTTAGGTTAATGTTGCCAAGTAGGTTAGAAATACTCTGAAAACAGCTTGTTTTAAGGTGTAGCTGTTTTCAAAAGTAGATTTTGCATCGATAACTCACAAAATACTAATTTCCCAGAGCATGAACCTACTATTCTACTTATTTTGACCCAGACCCATATCGTAAATTCTAGTTCAAACACACAGTTAAGTACTGCCTCCTTGCCCTGGTTAAGTACAGACACACCTTCTGAAGTTTGTTTCAGCAAAAGCAAAGACTTGGAGAGGTCCCTACTCCTTTTCCCGTACTTCTGTTTTTCTGAAGGCATCATTGTCAACTAATGATGTGAAATGGTTACATCTGACAGGCTGAATGTCGGTGTCAAAGCACGGGGCCTGACCTGGGCTTGCAAAGGGACACTCATTACAAGCACACTTAGCCAGCCTTTCAATCTGCAGTATTGCTAGGCATAATTCATAGTTCAAACCAAAATAAGTAAATACCCCTCTACCAGTCTCCCATGAGCCATTCTACAGCTGAAGTGTTACACTGTGCAGTTTGGACAGCTCTGTTTTGAGTTTGTTCAGTATTTGTTTAACCTGTACTGCCAGAAACACTATAAATCCATCTAATTCAATTTCATATGTCCTTTTTCATTTACTAAGCCTTCTAAAGGTCAATACTAGCATACTCCTCCCTGAATGGATTGCCCTTTCTTATGCTGCACATCCAAGATGGGAGATGAGATGAGATGAGATGAGATGAGATGAGATGAGATGAGATGAGATGAGATGAGATGAGATGAGATGAGATGAGATGAGATGAGATGAGATGTGGGAACAGCAAAAGCCATCAGGAAATCCAGCTTGGAAGAACAGCCAAGACTAACACACCTGCTAAAGTACATGTTCCGGTTATTTTTCAGTAGTACATCCACTGAAAAGACAAAAAAACCATGTTTCACATCATCCTTGTTAACTAGGTGGACATGTAACAATAACACTGCATCACAGGAAATGATAGTTAGGACAATTAAACTCAAACTGACAGGAAATTAGTTAAACATGCTTTCTGCAATAATCTGCCTTCAGTGGGTGGATGAAGAAGTCAAGGTACGAGTTTGCTGGGAAATGATATTTAGTTTGCATATAACAAAGCTGACTATGGGCACCTATATTTGGGAATGATAGTGCTGAACTCTTTGAAGCCAGATCAAGCACTGAACACCAGCTCTTCATGGCAACAGGAATCCCACAGACATTTATATCTCAGTGGGATATATGGGGTGTAAAGTTAAATAATACCTGTGGTTCAAAATCCCTAAAGCAAAGCTGGGCAATTGTTGCAGCAGGGCCTTCTGTGAGCCCCAAGGCCTAGGAGCCCTCTAAAGTCGAACAAAAAACTTCAGTATTCCTCTGGTAGGTATTGGCTGTAAAGCTGATACCTGTTAGAGTATAAAATAATAGAAATAACTATTGTAAGTGAAAAGTTTTTAGAATTTAAAACCTTTTTTTCAGTCTTTCCTGGATGAAGAAAAAAAACTTTCCCAGAATCAAATATTTACCAGAACAAAAAAAAATCCAATGCTATTAAAAATGGCAATTACAAAATATTTTATAGGTTTGTTTTACAGTAGTGTAACGTAGTGGAGAATCAGTCCCTTGGATTCTGACATAAACAGTGCTTTAAAGTGTACACTAGTAGGAAATTGTAAGTCAACAGAAGGATTTGGCTAGAAGTTGTTTGTTCTTAGAACAGCTTTAAAAGACAGACAGAAGCCTTATACGTAGCAATGGATGAACAGTAAAGTGACATTTTATTTCGTTAAAAATTACCTTGTCAAATATTTAGAGATTTGTCCCAGATTATTTTGCAATAGATCTAGGAATTCCATTTCAGAAACCAAAGTAACCTTCAAATGAGATGAAGTATATAAGCTTACTGCCAAAACTAGCTTGCAGGAACACTTCTTCAGGACTAACTCATTTTTCACAAGATGTTGCATTACAAAAACACTTACTCTGCTAGATTTTAGTGTCTTTGTTTCAAAATAATGGACTGTTTAGAATTCTGGCTTTGTATGCCTTTTTGATGACAAACTTTTCATAAAGAGAATCTTTTCTGCCAATCAGAAGTGAAAGAACAAAAAAAATCACAGCAATCCTTTGGCTGCTTTAGAAGAATAAAAGAATGATGCTTTGCAATCTCAAAATTTTTGGTAGGTTACTGTAGACAATAATACTTACAGAAATTCATGGTAACTCACTTACCTTTGCCAATTCATATCTGCTTTTTTTAAAAGGAGTGGGACAAAGAGTGGTAATCCTGAACTGGTTCTGAGAAACTAGGAATGGGAGAAGTTCATTTTTCTGACTGGTTTTAGTGTTCCCATCAACATTTTTTCACTAGGCTTTCATCAAAGGGCAAGTTATCCTTAATCCTTCTGTGATGTTAGACAAGTGTCTAAATTCCTTTCTGACTCCATTTTTTATACGTAAAATAATGATTAATAGATTTGTGTTTCATATCTATTTAGATGTAGTCTCTGGGGCAGAGAATCCACATTTTTGTAAGCTTGAAAAGCAAAGGGACCTCCACCTTGAAACTGTTCCTATAAGAGAAATAAAAAGTAGCAGCAGCAACATGAGTGGCATTTTAAGAAAAAATAATTATTAATGAACTAGGTATCAAATTTTGGGGGTATTTGGAATGCTTTTTTGCCTAATATAGATTATCCAAATGCATACAATTATAAATAAACTGCAAATACAGATCACACCAAGCATTACATGGAAAACACCGAAGTGTCCTCCTTCAGTTTCCAGACAAATATATTTAGCAAAAGAAAATAAATAAGCAATATTACAATGTGTGAATGCATAAACAAACATCACACAGTTTTTTAATGACGCAACAAACCAACATATAAATTTGGAGAAAAAAACACATTTTGTTCCCCAAATTAGCTCACAGACATTTTTTTTTTCTGATGTCTTAAGCAACTGAAACCTATTTATACCATACCAGCAGCATGTGTAACTTTGAAAGCATGCAAGGCAGTTATCAGGCAGCTTTGACATCTGCTTGAGCCTAAAAAGTTTTCCTCACATTCATCCCTGTAAAAAAAGAATTGTTCCTTGGACTCCTGAAAAGGAGACTGTCCCTCAGCAGATTCCTTCTTTACCAACTTGTTTAAACATGCATCCTGAAAATTTAAGAAGGGTATAGCACTTGGTAAGACGCTTGCATGAGGGGTCAGCAAAGGGAGAGAGTCAGGTATGCATGTAAATAGCTATTAGGCTATATAGATTTCCCCAGACTTTCTTTAGAAATTCCTTTGCTGTGATTTGAAGTTACATTTAGCTCCATTAAAGCTGGGGATACCCTGTTCTTTTCTATTCCAAATGGATGTTTGGCTCACAGGAACAGTTAAATTTATCACTGGGCAGAGGCAACCTCACAGCACGGGCACAAGGGGGCCAGGGCTGGAGGGGTAGGGGGACTGGGGCTGTGGAATTTGAACAGCTCCAAAGCAGTCTGATATAAAACTGTGTAAAAATTGGGGGGGGGGTGGGGGGGGCAGGGGGGAAAGTTGGCTCTGGTCAACAAAAATAGCTGAGGCATTAGAGGTAATCTTGGCATCCTTCTAACAATTTATATTTTGTCTGACTCTGGAAAGGCCCAAAGTCAAAATTAACCCTAAGCAAATCTAAGTAGAGCCTCAAAATCTGGTCCACCTCTGTAGGGATGAAACAATTCCTTACTGCTGCTTTTTATCAATATCAAGTCCAACAGCCCCACTATGTGAGGCAAAATACATTGGTGTAGTAAAAAATATCCCCTGACATAAAGTAATTATGATTTTAGTCTGAGGAAAAGAGTCAGAAGCTGAAGAATGAAAGCATCTTCATCCTCTCAGAATAAATTAACAGGGCAGGTTAAAGGGATCCTGAATACTGTGGCCATATTGCCAACAAAACTGCTCACCACCAGTGCGGGAGTGATTGCAGTACAGAAAGCCTAAGGAGACTGCTACAGTGGAAATGAGCCCTCGGCACTGCTTAAATCAAAGCTGGAGTTACTGTTTTCTCTGGAAATATCCCTGGAACTGAAAGGGATAGAAGGGGCATAAAGCCATTGTAGACTTTGCACTTCCAGACCTGGAAACTCGTTTGTTTAGCATTACAGCTTAAAATCTCACCATTAAATCAGGCATATTAGAGTGAGGGAATGTAGGGAGAGAAGCTAGAAAACAAATTGCTATATGCAGGTTGACAAACAGTATCTGGTGAGATGGTTGCCTCCACAGTCAAAAGAGTACTTGTTAATGCAGCTTTGAAGCTGAAAAACTTTGCAAGACCTCCAGTCAACTACTTAACTTCCCAAATTAAAATAAATAAATAAATAAATAAAGCTTTTTAAAACGGCCTTAGATAAGATTTCAATCCAAAAATAGCACATAAATGCTGTATCGTGGGTTTGTTTTTAATGTACTCAATTAAAGTAGTCGTAAAAATACATTTACATATGTTCAGTAATTAATGTCATAAAGTATTCACACACAGACAATAGTGGGACTATAATTATGTCTCTCCCAGTCTGTCTGTGTAACTATTTTTACCATATGACCTTTTAATTTTTTTTTTTCTCAACAATCAAAAGTTTTGCTTTTAATAGTTCCAGTCACAACTTATATTATTATGCCAAGATTTTCCAACAGTTGAAAGACTAATTATTCAGTATTCAGTTCTGATACTTTTAGTTCATTTTGTTGAGCTCTTCCATATGAATCAAACTATATGAGCAGTTGCCTTCTGTTTCTGTACTGATTTGTCAGGATGACCACAGCTGACCATCGTTTCCACCTTCATTACCTATTTTCTACCTCATGTTGGCCACAGTATTGGGTGGTTTACTTAAAATATCTTTTTTAGTAAACAGGGCTACTGCAGAAGACTGGATTAGCAAGGGATATGGAAAGAAGCACACAAAAATCTAACAACAAACTTCCTATGTGAAAAGCAGTTTGAAGGTTGTTTGATATTTGACATGTATATTCAGTACAGCCCAAGTTGAACTTCAGAAACATTTTGTGCAAGGGGAAGTGCTACCAAGAAATGTCGTGTAATTATTACATTTCTACCACCTTGTATCATTAAGAATTAATTATTTACTGTAATATATCTTCTTGGAATGAAACATTCATCATTATAGAGCTGTGGTCTTGTAGACTGTCTTTAGGGACACAATTTCCTACTAGTGTCTAATCCTGTTCCTCATCACTGGAAGGAGCTGCTCTAAGATAGGAATTTTTCAGCTGCAACAGACATGTGGTATTAAACCACTTTTCTTTGACTACAAGGTTTTATTACAATTCTGACTGGATTTAGCTGAGATGGAAAGCAATTAAGCTACTGCAGTGAATTCAAAACTGTCCCTAGCATGTAAGTATTAATATCCACTATACCACTGTAGAACCTCTTTTTCTCTATCCTTTAATTCATCCAATTCTTTTTGGCTTGTGCTGGTGAGAATTTTCCTGGCTCTTTATGGATCATTTAAGAGGAAATGTTGAATTCTACCGGAGCCTGGAGCCAGAGGATTTTGGCTTTCTGCTCTTGAACTGTAGGAAGGCAGATTCATTGCCACAGCCTTAATATAAGCCTATCTCCTTGGCATCAAGCACCTTCCCTGTGTTATTCCAGGCTGCAGGCTGTGTTACCACCCATGTTTCTGTGAGCCTGGGGTATGCCCCTCTATTGTGGCAACATTGCTAAGATTAATTGATTTGCAAATAAAGTCTGTCGACAAAAATGGGGATACCAATATTCCTAACACAGACCCAGAACTGGCAACTGATTTTGTGTTGCAAGCTTAGTAGGAATGTTTTATGCTTTATGGCAGTGGCAGAATTAAATGTCCTGTGGAAAGTTGACTGTTGCATTGCGTACATGATTGCTGCTGTAGTGCTGCTGTAGAAACACAGCGTGAACATAGCAATTATACACATTTCAAAGGATTTTCAGTAAAATTCTGTGATGAAGGGTGTTCAGGTCACTTTTAAAAGTCATAATGCTTAATGAATATTGTTGTACACATGGGGAAAAAAAAATAATAATCAAGATTACCAAATTTCCAGTCTGTGTTTATTATGCTTCCACTTCAACAGTGGTCAAAACAGGCCCACAGAGTGTGTAAGACAACATATAATTTGGAGCTAAAATGCCAACTCAAAGGTATGAGGCGTTATGGTTAACCAGAAGGTTTTTTGAATGTCAGAAAATACAGGGCTCTATTTTATAAAAGAATGAAAGCACTATAGGAAACTATGTCCCCAAAGACACAAAATGCCAATTCCAGAGCAGGCATGTTACGTTAGAAACAAAAATGCAGCTTAGTTCTCAGTATTTCTATCCTGCCGTTTTTCTTTTGTCATCTTTCCGTGTACATTTGACTTTCCCTGAGGCCTTAAACATCTGGCAAGATTCATAAAAGCTTTAATGAGTCAGAAAAAAGTCAGAAGACATTTGCAACTTGTAAAAGCATCCTCTTGATTCAAATTGATGGCATCTTTGTAGTCAATCTCCTAACTGGCTTGTATTCAACAACAGGCTGACTATTTATTTAAACAGAATTCCCCACTGTGGATTTTGTTATTCCAGCAATAACAGGAATGTGCCGCTGAGTGTTGAACATTAAATGTATAGCTCTCTCTATTACACACATATATATAATCAGATTTTTCACTGTCTTGTTGCACAGGCAGACAATATACCTTCAGCTGGCATAAGGCAGTGTATCTCTGCTGATTTCTGTGAGGATCTTCCCTGAAGACTTTCTATGGTGAAAATTCACAGATATTTCATTGATTTCAGTGGACTTAATCTGAATCCATGTCAGCTCAACTGATCAGAATATGTTATGGATTTTCTTCCTTTCTCTGGAAGCTAAGATTCAGACAAAAATTAGTAACTTTCACATATTTGGGGCAGTAGACTATGATTTCTCTGCAAAATAAGTGGTATTTTTCATCATTTTGTGATCGTGGAAGATGATAGAGCTTGTGAGGAAATACATACGGAACCAAATTTCAAATCAGAATTACCTGCAGCCTTTGCAGTAGATAGAAGAATGAACATTGAACAGGTACCCTGAAGTCTGGAATTTATTCATATTTCAGTGCCTACAAAATGTTAACATTTTGGACATGCTGGATGCAGCTTCCCAATTTTTTACATGATGGAAAACCCATCTCTTTCTGTGATATAGATATCATTAACATTTAAGCACATGGAGCTATACTGGTGAAAACCAATAGGTTTGGGATTTTTAAACTGACCATATATCCCTCTGCCAGGTGAACTAGGCTCAAAGCAGTAGTAGTGACATATTTTCTGTATTGCACTGAAATTAGCTAGGAGAATCTTAGGTTATAAAGGATATGCTTATACAAACACTAGTTTTAATACCACTTTTATATGCATAATTATAATTATTTTAATGCGTAATTACAGTTAGTGATACTCTTCACTTATGAAACCTATGTAATTTATATAATTTCTACCTAACATTACTGTATTTTTTTAATCAGTTTCCTGCTCTGCAATTATTATGGAAAGTAGATTTTTGATAGGTAATATCTTTGCAGCTGTGGCCATATTAGGTTTCCAACATAAGAATATATACCCATTATATTAAGGAAATCTCAAAAATGTTGTCAAAAGAAGAATATCAACAACTATAAGGCAGTAGAGAAGTGTAAAACCTGTAGATTAGAACCCCTTATAGTAACAGTGTCAAACCCACACCAATGCCATCAGCTACTCACACCTGAGAAAAGGTATCCTCGAAGACGAATAAATGCAGTCAACTGTAACTTGTTTCACGTGTAAAGAAACAATCTCAAATTTACCTTTTTTCCTGAGAATAATTTTGTTAGATGTTAAAGGATGAAGTTAAGTACTGCAAAATTTATGCAAGAAAGGAAACAGAATAGTATCCATAGTCCTGACTTCTGCAGGTAAGTACCTTTTGGCTGTGTCCATTTCTTAACTGATAATTAAAATCAGTAATTGAAACCACTATTTGAATATTAATAATCCTTTCATACTCCTTTTTGTTATGTTGTTAGTTATTAACACCTTGTTAGGTTAAGAACTGGGTAGAGGCTGCCCGTTTTTAAAGGATAAAACATTGTGTGTTTGTGGGAACAGGGAAGGTGATGGTCAGTTAGGTGTGCATTCCTACAGCTCAGCGGGTTGTGGAGACATATTCCATCTCCAAGTAAGGAGAGTTTTTTTAATTTTTCAGAGAGTCACAGAATCATTGAGGTTGGAGGAGACCTCTTGAGATCCTCTAGTCCAATCCTTCTGGTTATTCCTCAGCCTTTTTATGTAGAGCCAAGATTTGCATTTAAAAATCTGCATTAGGAGTGCACTTTTCTCAATAACTGATAAAAGGTGAGAGGGGGAATGGAACTGGATGGAAAAGCTGGATTAGTAACTTGAATCTGAAGCACTGCTGGTTTAGTAGTAGTAGGGAAAAGACATATGTCTGAGGTTTTACTACACATGGAAGTAACTGCAATTTTCTTCAGCAGTCCTCCCTAGAGAACAATTTGCTTATTTCTAAAGCAATTTTTTAAACATTGTTTCTTAAATTTATGTGTAGCTTTTTTTGACTCCAATAAAATATTTTATAAGTTTGGTAGGTTCGTGGACTGTATTTATCAACCAATATATGCACACTATATGTTATGTTAGGGCACAACACTACACCAGTATTTTACAAACACTGGCCAGCTGATGTACATCCTGTCGAGTGCAATTGCTTATTCATTTAGAGGAAACTGGAGCCTGTGGGCTTTGATTCGTAATTCCAATTTTGATACTAACAAAATTCTCCTTCCAGTCATACAGTGCACATTTTTCTGATTTAAAAAGATGTTTTCAGAGGTAGGTCACTGTTTTCTTGTCCCCTTTGCATGAGTTAAAATGTTCAGCTGGGACCCAAATACTAGAAGTTGTTAAGCATCTGAAGCAAGATGTTGAGAACTCTTAAATTACTACTCTATCAAGATAGATTGAATGGTAAACAACACTCAAGCAATCAAAACTCTGATTTCAAGTTTCCTTTTAAAGAGTAAAAGGTCCCCAGAAAGCATTTCTGCATTCCTCTTCATCCAATTTTCCCTTGCAATTCAAAAGCAAATATGGCTTGTTTGCTACAGCAAACTGAGGTGGAGGTGAATCAAGAGATCCACTCCTAAACAGCAATCATTGAACATACAAGCATGAATTATGCAATGAACTCAATCTGATCCCGTGCAGGTAGGGGACCTAAACCATTTCAATATTAATGTCACATTGCCTCTCCTGCCCCAGTATAGTAGAACTGACATAAAACAGCTTGGAACAAACTCCTATTCAATGTTAACAAGTTGCCATGCAGGTTAGATTCTTGTCAGATAACTCAGAGTTAAAACATCCCATTTAATTGGTACCTTGTTTCCCAGAAAAGGAAGTTAGGAAAAAGCCACAGAAATCCAATCTGTGAAACATTAGGGGAGTCTGAAGAAATTCCACTTTGCCCCAAGTGTATTCTCCTGTTTTATATGTCTAAAAAGGGGATGCATATACATTTGTGGTGAAAGGGTTGAAGATACCTCGGTGAATAATAGGATTAGGGAACAAGGATACACAGCACACTCATGTATAGACATATAGGTATATGTATATACACACATGCATTTTACATCTAACGTTTAATATATTTTAATGTTGTGAATACATTTTCATTAGTATGACAAAGAACTGAGATACCAATGTTAATAGCTCTACCTGTTACACATCCTCACAGAAACACTATTCTTTGCTGTTTTGCCAGCAATAAAGGTCTCCTTTCTGTCTCCATAAGGCAGATTTTATTACTGTATTTCACACCTGCCCCAAAATCTGCTTCCCTTTTTTCTTTACAGGGTAAGGTGGCAAATTATTAACACATGAGGCTAGCACATAGTCCATAGCGTGATACTAGTTGCTCATGCAAAGGCAAATTATAATATCGGTTTATTCTTGCACTGAATACAGAAGAAACTTCACTTAACAGATGGCTGTTTACAGTTGTGGTATACAAGCAAGGAGAGGATGGGACAAAATACAGGTCCTTCCAAAAGGAGTAAGGGTGGAGATAGGCCACTAATTGATTAGAAGTATAATTTGTGAGGAAACTATTTAAAGGAAACTATCATGTAGCTTTACAAAATAGAAGGAACTGGATTTACAGCAGGTTTCTGGGACTGTTCCTCCAAGATCCTGGCTATTTCTTTTATGCTGAAGTTTCTTATTTCTTATAATTTTCATTGAGAATTGAGCACTCTGCAAAACTGAGTCTTCATTTACCTCTGGGTTTCAAACTATGTTTCAGACTAACCACCATTAAGATGGAACTATTTTTATGAGACATACCAGAACAAGTCTTTCTCTAGTACAAATCTGCTAAAAAAAATACTGCATACAATCCAGAGAAGGTGAAAAGTACAATCAGATTTTTTCTCCTCCAGCACAGTCTCTCTTCTCATATTCTCTTATCCTTTTTTTTGCTCTCTCTTCCTTCTACTCTGGTTTCTTTTCCCCACTTTGTCACCTCTCAGACATCCTCTGTTTTCTTACTGCTGGGAGAAGTTAGCATTCCATTGTGCCATTTCCCAAACATTGATGTCATTTGTGATTCAGATTACTTCAGAAGCCATTGAGAGAAACAATGATATCAACCAGAGTGTTGGTGATACTTTTAAAACACTAAGTTTGCCTACTAAAGCCTCCAAGTTTAAGTTGCCATTTTAAGAAGGTTAAATCGAACTGAACTAATAGATTCTTCTGAATTACATTTCATTTGGTTTAACTCCTCAAATTAAAATCTTTTATAGTTTCTCTAAATTCAACACTCTACATTTTAAAAACACAACAAAATATTTTGTGTTAGTGACAAAACAATGACTTACTTAAATGGCATGACAAATTATTTCATAGAAGAACAAGTAACTAACAAAATTAAGAGTAATGAAGATATTTTTTTTCTCTCTGATGATACAGCAGTGGTTCCCTTTATATTCTGAATCTGATTAAAGATTGCTACCCTCAAGAAAGTTTTGAATTCAACAGGTTTCAAGATCAGACCTAGAAAGAGGAAATCAATGATTCATTGAATATTTGAGAATGTTCAATCCACAGAACTGAAGACTCAGTTTCAATATAACTATATTAAATTATCATGTATTCATATACTGGCAAGACTGGTATATTTAGTAATGGCAAAACCACTTCAATTCTGTTAAAGAAACAGGCCAAAATCAGAGCTGAATTTGCTTGCTACTCTTGAATCGCATTCCAAATGAAGCCCCAGTTTGTGTTAGTGTGTCTTCTTATCCCATTGCTTCTGTATAACAGTAAATTCTCCTCATTCTTCAGCTGAGGGGATTTAACTTTTTTATTTCTTTTAAGATGTTTTTAATATTTGTTATGCATCAGTTTTGTATTCCACATCATCCCTCACCATCATCCTATTTCCCATACCAGCAAATTCATTTGGAACAGCTTTTGTTTCCCATAACCGTCTAGACCATTGTTGAAGGAAAAGCTGACAAGAACAGTTGATATTCCATGTTCTGTGCTAGCTTGAACTAAATATGTTTTGGAAAATGGAATGTGAAAAGCCACATATGACAAGTAGTCTACAAGTTAGCAGGCATTTAGTGAAAAATATAAACATAGGGCAGCGCTTTTGTTAAAAAAAAAAAAAAAAAAAAAAAGAGATGCTTCTGCCAGACCACTTTCTTTTCCCCTGAAACGGAAAACAAAACTGATGTATGCAGACAGAAAAGAAAGAAGAAAAGTTTATTTAAAGAGGTTCTTCTACCTCACAGTCTCCAGTCGAATACAAATCTTCTGTAACTTTTATAGAAAATTAAATCTTATTAGGAGGATCTTGATCAGTACACTGGTCAAAAACTGACCAACAACTGAGATACTCAGTGAGAACTGCGTATTAGATTTAATGTGATACATCAAGAAAACACTCTGGAGGAACTATAATGAAATCATGAAGAAATAACATCTCTGACAAAGATCAGTCTTCTACTAGTGTGTTGTTCTCTGTTGTAGGACAATTGTCTTTTCTCCATTGATTTTCCTGTAGTCCAAATTCAGGATCTTAGTCCTTGAACAGTTCAGGAACTAAGCACTGTTTCAATAAGCCCACTTCCAATAAATTTTGAGAGAAAATGTACAAAGGATAAGAAAAGAAAAGCAAAGGTAATAAAATTACTAATAAGAAGGAAGAGTTAATCACTAAGCTGTACGTTTATGCTATGGCACAAGATCAAAGGAATTTAACATGGCTGACAAGTTTATCTATCTTGGTAGCATTCTCTCCAAAGCAGCAGCAAATGATGGTGAAATATTTCTCTGCATTTCTAAAGAGAGTTCATCCTTTGGTCATTTGCAAACTTATGTTTGTAGTTTGCTGTAGATGAGAATGTTCTAATTACTGCTCTTCTATAGTTATCCCAGTCTGCAATTTTGTCCATACTACCCATGCATGAACACTGGTGTAAACTAGTGTGGCTGTATAAACAGCACATATATTATTTTTAGAAATCACCCCTGTGTTACCCTCAAACATGTCTCATTTACAGTAGGCTAGGTAAAAAACCAGAATGGAAAACTTCAGGATCCTCACACAGATTTTTAATGGCCACTTTGTGTATAGCAAAAGCACACCTTTAGGCCAATAAAAGCATTTTTTGAATAGTCTGAAATCCTTCTGTAAAGCTTTGCAAAACACTATCAGTAACTGGGAGAAAATGAATTTCAAGTAAGACAAAACCAAACTGATTACAATGCTGCCATAGAGTTTTAAAATGAACAATGACACCAGAGATAGAAGAAAAATGGAAAGAATAAACCAGTGTCTTCCAAACAGCCAAAATTCAGGCAGCCTTCTGGCTTGAAACAAGATATATTCCTCACAAACTCACTGACAATGGAAGTGTATATATTAACTTGAAAAACTGTGGTCACTGACTGTGATGGACATCCATGTACTAATGGACAAGCCAGTAATTGCATTCTGATTACACTATTATCTTCCCATTTTTTAGAACACAGAAAAGGGACAACAAATAGTATGACCCCAGGTGATATTTTTGCTACATAACAGAAGTGGGAGGATGGTATAACGGTATAAAGAAAACTGATTAATTCATATATCACATACTGCTGCTAATTAGTGAACACTTCTTATTTTTTCCCCTTACAGTTCCACCCTTCTGTTATTGTATTTACCACAAAACCATCTTTAGAATTAGGCTTATTATTGGTTCTTATTTACAGCTGTATTTTTTGAGTGCCCCTATAGCACAAACACAATTTCAGTGCTATAATCCTTTTATCACTCTTCTGGCAGGCCATATCTAGTTTATCCCCTTTGCCCAGACATGCCAGCTGTGCCAGCTGCTTGCAATTTTAATGTCAGCTGTCAGAAGTAGGGACCTTGTCCATTAATTATTTTGTGAAGAGTTTCATTGTTGATCCATAAGAAGACCGAGTATTTGTGAGTTTAGCATCTCCAGGGAGCACAGACAGACCAACTTTCCCAGCGCAGCTGTACGTGAGGCAGCTCCAAACACATGCAATTCAAAATCACCTGCTGCGCTGGCTTCTCCCGTTAAGAATTCTGTATCCACTTGGTGCAGCCTCTGGGATACACAGTAAGAACAGCACGGGGTTTCATGTGGAACATGGATAGTACATATTGACATGCTTCAGATATTTCTCTCCCTCATCCTAGAAGGCAAGCAGGTCTACAGTTAGGTCTGTGTTGTCCCAGGGTGCAGCCATGTAATTGGAATTGAGTGTGGCTTGTTTAAATTAGGAATGAGTCTGGTAGGAGGACTTTAGGGTCTTCTGAACAAACAGCTGCAACACACTGCTCAGTTCCATTACAAGCTGTCAGAATACTCGAAAACTCGGTAAGGATACAGAGAACTATTTGTTCATAAAACAGACTCATCTAGTGAGATAAGGCATGAGACAGTAAATATAACTGCTATTTTCCTCATAACATCCAAACCTGCTATTTTCCACTCATTTCTGTTGTTGGCATTTGTTTTCTTGCTTGCAGCTGTGAGTTATATATCAAAGTACCAGGATAACTCAATTTACACTTACTCTTCATTTCTTCTTTTTTACTAAATGAATTCCTTTACTGAGTTTTCTGGATTCTTTTAATTCAGAATTATAACTACTTTCTGCTGCAGAAAAAATCTTGTTTTAAAGCCTCATAGGTCCTATTAAATAGGGTCCTATTAAAATGAACAAAAATAAACCTTCCTCGTTCTGAGAGCTCTAAATGGCGAGCCAGACACCAAGTGACAGGTGAGCAAACAGCCAAATGGAGGAAGAAAGTGGGATGACAGCAAGCTATCAGTGCAGGTGTTGCTTCATAAATTGTCACAGACAACTCAGTAATAAGGAGACGGGACCAAGTAAGGACTATCTTCTGGTTTGGTTTTCAGCCGAATAATTAAAAAAAAATATATAAATGTTCTCCAGGATTTTCAGAGATAATGTTCTAGTGAAGAGCACTCTTTTCCTCAAGACTTACGAGCTCCTGCTCTATTGCATAAGTGAAACCAATGGTTTTCAGGCCCTAAATTTTATGCATTGGTAGCTATATTCTGCTTCACTTTCTAGGGTTAGCTAGAGAAATGAATGTTGTTTTATAAACAGCAGTATGGGCTTCATGTCTGGTTGCATTTGGAATGAAAAGAATTAAAATAAATATTGGGATGGGGCAGAATGAATCAAAATTCTATTTTCCCCCAAAGCAGCAAAAAGTTGACATCAGAGTTATTTATATGGGACATGGAGCCAAGCTCAGTACTAGTCTGACAGACAGGACACTCTTGCTAGGTAACTGATTTAAATAGTGGACTATAGAATCAGTATATGATTCTTCCATTCCTGTTGAAGGAGTCCCCTTTTGCATAAATTCATTTACATTGCAGCCATGTCAGCTGTTTCCAACAAAACTATATATTATCAAAAAGTCAGTCATGACTACATCTGTTATCTTTTAAGCATACCAATAATAATAATAATAATAATAATAATAATAATAATAATAATAATAATAATAATAATAATAATAATAATAATAACAACTCTTTACTACCTGCTCTCTGGTTTTACTATGTATATAAGTGGCATACAGTAGATTGTTTAATAGTCAAAAAATGCTTTTGTAATACTGTTCAGCAATAACTGACAAACGTCTTTTACATTTCATTGAACACGAGATTGTAGTAGATATTTGGATACTCTGTTTTTAGAAAGGCAAAAAAAAAAATCTGGATATTCTTTAGCCTTCAAGTGATTACTTCATCACTGAAAAGATGCTGCATGTTGTGTTTAACTTTCATTTATAAACTTTATTACAAACTAGTTTGGAATAATTCCAAATAAAACCCCTGTGAGAATATTATCAAATTAGAAAACTCTGTTTTTCTGAGGTTAGGAATTTTCCCTAGTTATTGGTTTTAAAAGATGACAATCCATGATATGAGTTACTCTTATTTTTTTGTTGTAAGTCACGTACTCAGTCATTCAGGTCTAAATTGTTAATCTTCACAATTAATAAAAAGAATAAACTACCACAGTTAAAATGTTTACAGGGTCTCCTGCTTTGTAAGCAGAAAGTTATTTTTGGCTCTGGTTTTCTTTTTGAGTGCAGAGATATATTTACAGGAACAGAGTAGAAAATGCTAACAAAACTGTTAATGCTGTTATTTTTGAAATGTTGGCATAAAGCACACTTTGCAAGTGACTATGTGAATATATTCCCATTTCTCCCAGTCCTATTTATTTCAGTCCTATGCTGTAGGCTTACAGAAATGCTAACAGCCTGGCCTGATCAATAACCTCTGTGGATTTCTGGACAGTGGCATCAATTATTGTGCTGTTCCCCAGTGAAAAACAGCTGCTGATATGATGATTTATTAAGCAGCATGCTGCCCTGGAAGAAGACAAAAGGCCTTATTCTTCTCTCATTTTCCCATACATGAAACCAGAAGAATTTTGTTCACTTCAAAAGAGCTACTCCTGTTTTACTGAGGAACAAGGCAGATCTGAGTCAGGTTTGAGTCCCGTACGCTGACAGGTTAAAGGAAAGCATATCCATTACATGGTTAGTGCACAGAACAGAGCAGGTCTGACCACTCATGAGGTCCTCGCTGGGATAAGTTGTTTATTAAAGGAAGAAAGACGTCAAAAAGTGAGCAGATGAGAATATCAATATTTCTTCATTAATCATCTAGAAGGTCAGTCCTTAACAACAGGCACAGTTGTCATACTTAAAAGCTACTGCGAGCGACTAAACTGGAATTCTCTTCAGGAAACGGTAACTCAATCAGGAGCAATGAGTGTCTATGAGGCAGGTGTTTCCTTATGCTTCTGTTTTGAAATTGTGACAAATGATTTATTCAAATCAAAATGACAAAATTGAAACTGACGGGAGAGAAAGAAATTTTAATTTAAGAGTTTAAAACTGTCTAGGTTTTTTATTCAGACTAATGGCAAAGCTGGGAAAAGGAGCTCCCTAGGTCTGGTCCAGCACTTTTTTCACTAAGTGATGATACACTTAACACAGCTCCAAAAAGGGAGGATAAATTACAGTCTTATCTGAAAAGCAGCCACAGAAAGGCAAATAAGATTAGAATTTCAGTTTCCACATTTTGACAGGCTGAAACAAAACTGAACTGATCTGTGTTAATGAAGAGTGTATTTCCCTGGGAAAGGAGGGATGAAATGCTTTGAAGTTTTGCACCAGGAAATTTCCCTGCTTTGGTTTCTTAAATAACATTCAACAATAAAAGCAAAAGTAATGTGATTTCTAAATAAAATCAATTTCTAAAATTAAATAATGATTGTAAATTTGTGTCTATTTTTTCCTTGTATATAATTAGTTACTAATAGCAGTGCCAAAGCTGGAAAAAATCAATAGAGGCTGAGAATTATGGGTTAGAAGTATTTCAGGGGTTTGGATACAATTTTTGCCTTTGAATAATGTATACTCACAGGATGAGATACACAAACTGATAAAAATTTGGCTGCTTGAAGTGCGTATGCAGTATGCAAGTTTCTACTTGTTGTAAGTTCTCAATTTAGAGTCCTAGTTTTGCATGATGATTTAGTTTCCTTTACTAATACCTAACATTGTTCTCTCTTTAAAAAAAAAAATCTAAACCTTTCAATTCTATGTCAAATTTTCCATTTTAACCTACATCTCCCTGGAAAAGTTTTTTTCTAGGTACTTTAATAGTAAAGAAGATGACCAACTACAGACTTTATACAACATCAGTTCAATAACCACGTGTGATCATGACAGAGATTGTATGATCTCTGGCCTTTAAAAATACTTCTGTACTTTAATGTAAAGGAACCCTCTTTATATCCTTTTGCAAAGTTAGTGTAGATTTGGGTTCTGCAAGACTTCATTCATTCTTTTAGAAAAAATGCACTGCTGTCTAATAAAATCAAGCTGTTATAAATAACAACACTAATCATGACAGAGACACAAGTAAAGAATGCAAAATAATAGGAGCAAATAATTAGTTGTAAACTAAAAAAACCTTGAAGAGTACTTTTGTTGAATATTTACAGAGGAAAAAATACCCAGCAAATAACACTGCTATACAAAATGAGTTCAGAATCAAAAGTTAAAACCAAACAGTGGCAAGAGGGTTTATGAAGACCAAAGTCTTCAGCCAAGACAGCTTTCTCAGGATGACAGAAAAGCAGGTGGGCACTCTAAAGCTTGTTCATGGAAAACTGAATTTTATGACAAAATACCTAGGGACTAAGAAATTGGTCAGCCCATATGTAGTGAGAACTGTCTTTATTAAGATCTAGGCTAAGCAGGCTTAAAAGGAAATGGGTCAGATAAACTGATTTTCCAGAGACTTTATCTACTGTGGATAAAATTCTGCATGTAGATGTTTTATCCAATATATATCTTACTGTTTTAAAATAGAATTTATGCAGTCTCTGTGGTTTGGATTTAGGACTCACATACTCTAGAATATTGAAACAAAATAGCATTCAATTTTCCTAAACTGTATTATTTTACATTAATAAGGAAGAGAAGTAGGCAGAAACAGTCATCTGGGCAGACTAAATTCCATTTTTATGAGTATAGTTGGTACTGATAATAAAATGACAAAGAAGCATACACATGAATGTTGCAGTCTCATATCTGATTAGAGAAAGAAAGAAGAAGGTATCTATTGTATGCCATGGAAGTGTGCACAACTCTCATCTCTGATTTGAAGCATACGTCTAAACTCTGGGCTCACACGTTCCAGACACATATGCTGACCCATGACTCATTGGCCCTCCTCTATTTCTGTTTTCAAAAGTAGATGAATAAACATCCCTTGGTTAATCAAGGGTAATCTATTAAATATGGAGAGTAGTTATGATTATTTATTACTGTTATTAAACTGAAGTTTAAAGGCCCTTATGAAAAGCAGGCCTTCAATATGCTAGCCAGTACACAAACACGTCATGGGGTCCTGCTCTAAGGGGCTTCTAATTTACATGAAGGGAAAAGAAATATGGTTGAAGAGTAAATGTCCGTTTAAGAGGACAGAGCCTGGTAGTTCTTCACTTCTTGTAATAATTTGTTGATGGGTCTTAGTAATTGAAAAGCAGATTTGACGTAGATGGTGCAAATTCAAAGAAAATGTAGATGTAAACTTCAAGCCAGCCATTTGGTGTGACTTGCAGTTCAATTTATTAATGCTAGACATACGAGCACACAGGTGGAAGTAGAAACTAAAACGCCAATGAGCACTCTGAACTTTCCCAGCATATCGCAATTACAAAACCACATGTTTGAGCCTGTAGCTGGGTGCAAAACCACAAAAAAAGCAGAAAGCAAAATAAATCAGCACACTGAAATGATTTTTTAATTGGTGGTCTGTAATTTCACTTGGATTCCAATGAAAAGCAGGTCAAGAGAGTGTTTCAGGTTTGGTTTGAACACAGAAAACCTTTGCTGACTACTGAAATTAGCAGCAAGTAAAACTGAGTAAAACCTGTTAAACATGAAATTTTTAATGACGATATTCCACTGAAACATTGCAGCAAATCGTAATTATCATGTCTCCTTGTAGATTCAGGTCATTACTGGAGAATTCCATATGTCAGTTAGTGAAAGAAAAGGTTGTAATAACAATGTAAAAATGACAAATATTCAAAGAATGAGGATGATGCAATAAACCCCAACAGTTTTATGCCAGCAGTAGAAACAGTGGAAGAAACTCATGTTGTATCTTAGGTACCAAAAAATTAAATGCTGAAGTGTGCGTGTGCTAGACATCCTAGGTCCCTTCCACAGCCCGTGGAGATAATACCTCCAAAGAACTGCTCATCTAAGCCCTAGATAAATGCCTAGAGGCCAAAGGAATCAAGTTCTGCGTGTTGCATGTCTTCTTTGACTTTAACAGGACTGTAGGAGGTTTGCCTCAGATTTACACAAATGTATGCTGTAGAAAGCACCAGATAACACAGTGTCAGGGTTTTATAGCCTGTTTCTGTATTATCTTTACCTGCATATTGGGACTGCTTGCTAAATGTATGTGAAAGATGGTGCTTCTCCTTCCTCTTCTTTAAGAAATGAAGGTTGAGTTGTCCTTCCAATCTACTGAGGGAAAGGTCTGCAAGTCCATTAAGACTGAGTGCTGATAACCTCTATGGTGAACCATGAAACATAAATATCATCTCTACCTGCTATTACACACCAGCACAAAGGCCCACAGTCACATATGAAGTCAGAAATAACATTGCAAAAGAACCTGAACTTGTCTTGACCATTCACCCAAGACCAAACTAATCTAGTTAAACCACAAAAGATGCATTTGGATGACCGTACCAAAACTGTTCTCTGATATATATAGGCTTCCTCTCACTAGCAATAAATCACAAAGAAATCACATACACAAACCAGACAAGAATAAACAGTTTAGCAGCAAGAATCTACACCCTCTAGGCAAGGAACACAAGTTTCTGTCTCACTGACCTTTTGCAATTTGCCTTTCTCCAGCAGAAATTATATTAAATTTATATAAACTATTCTGAAAATCTAAATTGTAACCCTGTTATAAGCACGAAGTACTCCTTTTTACTGTCATCTATGTTATTTCTTATTTGGTAACACTACTGAAGGTGTATATTTTCAATATTAAAACCCTCAGGCTTTTTTCATCCATGTTTTTTATTGTCATATTTGCACTGATTTAACTAGAATTATCTCTGACTTGTGTCTCAGTTTAAATGAGATCACAGTGAGTCTCACTGTTCTACAAAAATGCAATGTTAAACACACAAGTCCCTGCACTAAAAACAACTAATGACAAGTTCTGTGTGGAAGAGGAAATTACGGTCTTCATGATTAAAGATTTATACAGGCAGTAAGAACACAGTCTCAGCTATAACATAAAAGCCAAATGCGGTTCAGGATCTTACATATCATTTGGAATCTAACCTAAGAATGAACTTTTATCTCCACCCCCAAAACTTTTATTTTTTCATCAGCCACTTTCTGGGAAGGTTAGGAGATGTCTCCTTTTTAATCCATGAGTGATCAGATTTCCTTCCGAGGGTGTAAATGCTTTATTTCACTAAGGATGTGTGCTATTTATAACATGGAAAGGACCAATGCCACACAGATATTTTCAGACACATTTCCCTCCTCCAGTTTCTCTCCAGTAAGAAGTAAACCTCTGCCTTTTATTAAGCACTCAAAAAAGGAAATAAAAGCCTAGGCTGGTAGATCAAAGGAAATGCAGGGAGTAGCCACCCAGAAACAGAGCCTCCACAGTATAGATAGAAAATTGAGTATATAGCAATGGCAGGGAGGGAGGGAAAAAATGGGGTCCAACAGGGGTGTCTTCTCTTGTGCTGTGTGCCCAGGATCCTGCAGGGCGTTCTGTGGTAGCTGAAGTCCCAGCATCACACACTGAGCCCTCCATTCCAAGCTGGCAAAGCTGGTGAAGTAGCAGTCACAAGCTAGCTGGAGGTTCAACTCAGCAGAGCAGCTGCAGGAGTTCACAAAAAGACCTTTGAATACCAGCTTGCTTTATGCATAATATATTCCTCTCCCTGATCTTGTAGCCAAACTTGTCCTAGCCATCCCATACTACTGGCTGCTTAAAAAAAAAAAAAAAAAAAAAAAAGGGAAAGAAAAGAAAGAAGCAAAGAGAGAAAGAAACAAAACCAGAAACAAAACCAAAAACACAACCACCACCACCTTGTGTTTGTTATCACTAATGCCTTCCCATGTACTACTGGTTTCCTTCCTCTTAGCTCTTAGACTGTGTGATCTTTGAGAGAAGGACTGTCTCTTATATGTCTAAAAAATGTCACTGTGTAGGTCTTAATCATTATGAACAATGGCCTTTCACAGCAAAAGCAGCTGTTTTCCAAAATCTGAATCTCAATGCATAAGGAAGAAAAAGCATGAGGAGTGACAATGGCAGTGGATGAAGTTCGCAGAGAGCACACAGAGCATAAGTGACATTGCTTGACTGGTCTTGCACAGTTTGTATGACTTGAGGCCCTGGGTTTTGAAGCACACAGTGCAGGGAAGAAGATGAATAGACAATCGATATTGCATGCTGAGGACAAGAATTTAAGAGTAATTTTTCTGCATTGTATCTATTCAGTAGTAACAGGCTCATTCCCAAAGTGCACAAGGGTAGGGCTGAGGTTCTGTCGCTCCCAACCATACCTATATGTACTTGAAGTCACATTTTTCTCCTCCACCCAACACAACTGTGTCTAAGATCAATCTACATTTCCATGACTTTTCATCCAGAAAGCCAGAGGTTATAGTATTTCTTGTGCAACTTTAAAAACTTACTCTGTGTCCTGTCCCAACTTCTGAGCAATGTGTTAAGCACTGGCACTATCACTAGGAAGAGATCAGGAGGTGTGATCTCATTTATACAAAGCTTAACAGCAACAGATGTGACTCCGGACACTTTTCTCTAGCAGTAAATTTTACCACAGCTGACGAGTACAGCAGTTTAGAGAAGGATGGAACTGCTGGTTTAAACAGTTAAATGCTGTTTAACCGCTTAGATTTTAAACTGTGTATGATACTTTCTTGCAGATATAAGTACAAAAGGGCATATACTTGCCTGATGTTTTCAAAAAAAATAAATGTTTTATAAGATATCCGTTGCCAAAGCATGCAGCAGTCTCATGTATCACTATGGAAAGGTAAGAAACACAGACTGTTTCTAGAGCAATAAAAGTTTATTTTATGTTCCATTCTCTTTAACAATGGCTGCTATTACTTCAAATCTCTGTTGGCAATAAAAAGAGGCACAAAATAATCTCCTTCAAATGTGCAAGTCCAGCACACAGCTTTTTACATCAAACGTGCTTGCTTAAAATATTGCGACTACCTTCCAATGACGGCAAAAAGTTGCAGGCAGACTGGATATAGATCAGAGCAGAGAGTAAGGAAATAATAGACTTGTAAAAATCAGTATCTGCACATAGAAACTGCATTCTACAAAAAGGAGCCTGGGGGAAAAAATGTCCCTATGAAACATTTTTGTGTTAAGCAGCACCTTTGAGAATCAAATTTATAGCAGGATCTGCTACAACAGCAGAATATTAGAAAGAGGGAGGACTTTTTTTTTGTAATACAGAGTCCACAAAATAACAGGTTCAAGCTGACCACAAGCAAATTTTGTTTCAGAAAAGAGTAGGAACCTTGCAAACATGGTTTTATGCTTTGTTGAGTGCATTTATTTTGCAGGAAAAAGCAACAGACATTTCAATAAATTGTAAGAAATTTCTGTCAGCAGAATTAATTCTACTCAGATTGCTATCTCATTCTTTTCTTTCTGAATTTCATTAAAAAGCAAAGAGTAGCAAGTCAAATTAGACATTTTTTTTTTTTAAAAAAAAAGTGTGTCACAAGGGGGAAACTAATATGGGAAAACTTTGATCCTATGTGTTTTTATGCCCCAAATGCAGTCCCACCTAATAGAAAAGGGCAAGGAATGTAGGCTCATTCCTTCAAGTTAAATATTTTCAAAAACAATCTGGAATTACACGCAGCTAATTTTATTCTATGCTGATGTCTTAACTAAGTACATTTCTATCTTTCTGCCTATTTATTTCCTATTTATTCTATTTATATACATATTTTTAGGAAATTCAGCGTAACATTTTGTCTGTACAAAATATATGACCACATGCTAAAAAATTAAGTATGCAAGACAAGTCTATACCCATAATAAACCCTGGTTTTTTTTGACAGCTGCTTTGGAAAATTATGGTCCCTGCTTCATTTCCATTTTTATCATTTTATTAGGTCACCTGAGCTCCCTACTACAACTGTTCTTAAACTGAACCCTTGCTAACATTTTAATGTCTCTTTTATTGATGTTATTTCAAAGTTATACCTCCTTGGTTTGTCTGCTTTGGTAAGGATTATATTAAGACTCAAGGCTGATTCTCTCAGTCAAGGAATTGAGTATATATCTAAATTGCCATTAAGTCTTGAAGACTTAAACATACTTACTATAGCTGAAGTTTACAAGCTGGTTCTCAGTTTACCAAGGTGTAAATTAAATTGAGTTCTGCCTAACCAATGGATAGGTTAATAATGGATAAGCAGAGAATATTTGCCCCATGTGTTCTTTCCACTAGATTCATGAAAACACTTCTGCCTATGTATGTTTTCTAAAGGCAAAGTGGTCTTCTGTAGTTACCTGCCTCTGAGTTCCAGCTGTTTATAACCTGACTCATATTTCTTCGCAACAGAACTTTACCTTTATTTCAGAAAATATTTTACCTGTAGCAGGCAAACTTTCTAGTAGAGTGTACCACACCTTCAGAAGAACATATTACATCCTATCTACATGCCTGTCTTCTCTTTAAATAAATTATTCACCGCGTTTGAATGACATCACTGACATGTAAGTGATGAAAACTAGAGTTGGGTTGATTCACCCTCACAGGAGCCAGCAGGCTGGCACGTGGTGTTACAGAGCTTTGCCCCACTCTCCAAAGTATGTCAAGGCTAGACAGCATCATTGTGTTCTCTTGAATTTTTTCTGCAGATAAGGCATAGGCTGCTTCTTTGTCACACTTAACCTTACCCTCCAGTCTTGCCTCTACTGTTCAAGGATCTTTTCTAGCGGACACTTGGTGTATATGGCCTTTATTAGGCTCCATGCATCTTTATGTACACAAATCATGTGGGAAGAGCTTTGTGCACACTTTCATTTCATAATGCATGAAAGTGGTATAAATTAATTAGTTTCAAACACTTATACATATTCAGCTGAAAAAAATCACCCTTGTATTTCCATATTCTTTGACTCAGTGAAATATTTATATTTGTGCTTGTCTTCTGAAAAGAGTTAGGAACACAGGACTGGAATCAGGACTGGCCATTACATGTATTGTGCTAATGCAATCAAAAACCATAAAAAAATCTTTTCATGGATGTATTATAATTATATGCCATTCAGTTAGCTAACAGTGTATAGTTAACCATACCAGACGGTATCAATAAGCATAAGCCAGTGGGCCACAGACAGGCCTTAGATTTAAGATAACTATCACACTCAACTGACAGGGATAAACTGTACTAATTCACAAAATAAGACTGAGTTACTTTTTATTTGAAATGAATGCAAAAGAATTTCAGTGACTACCCAGTTATGGATGTGGACCATTGTCTTTTCAATAGAGAATTCAAATTCTGTGGAAAAAGTAAAATCTTAATTAATGTTTTCCTTAAATTAGAAGTAAAAGTCTCATTATCAAAGCAGTGTTAAAAGAAGTTTAATTCATATCAATACTAAAAAGCATGCCAGAAGTTCAGTGATGGGAGGTAGAATACTATAAAAGTACTTTTGTCCGGTGAAGAGAAGACAACAGATCCCTGAGTTCTGGTCAATCAGTTCACTGAATTTGAACTTCTGGATGTATTTCTGGCATGCTAATAGCTACAGCATATATAAAGGTAAATATATATATATATATATATATATATATATATATATGAATGCGTAGAATGTCAGAATACAACTAAAAAAGCCAACTTAGTTTCATCTGTTGGGAAAATGTGAAGATTTCTTCATGAATGCGTTCATTGTTTTTATTTGATCACAAATCAGTACAGGTTAGCTTTCCCATTATGACCAATGCTAGTTGCTATTCTTATTCTTCTTCAAGAAGGAAACAAAACCAAAACATTTTTGTTCTTGTTGTGTGTCATGTTTAAAATGAATTCATTAGCAGCTGTCAGCCCCCAAGGAAGAGTGTCAACACCAATGAAGACAACATCTAAAGGTTTCATCTTACCTTCATTTATCTCTTGTCCCCAGAAGGTATGAATCCATAAAAAAAGAAACTCCAAAGTAATGACTGCTTTTGTCTTTTGTTTAAATGTGTTTAGAAAGTAGCTGTTCGGGCATGAATGTTGGCTCCAAATGTCAATGACACCTGTTTTGTTACACAAAAAAACCAATGAGAGAAAGAGTTACAAGGCTGAACTTTACTGTAGGTCTCTATGCTACTGTTCCCATGAAATATTACTTCCCAACAGAAATGCTGATCTGATTTATTATGTCTGCAATAAAACGCACATTCCTTTGTTATAGAATATTGTGGAAAAAATGTTCTTTTTTTAAGTTTCAGCACAAAATAAGGCTAACCAGATATCTTATGGGAGATGATTGTTTATGCAAGATGGTTGAAATTGTGAACAGTTACTATGGCTATAGATTCCTTTCCACTGCAATGTTCAGTCATTAGCATATGCACGTGATAAAACTGGAACTGCTGAAAGGCCAGTACTAAGGCCCAGCATATATTCCTGGATTGACCTAGCAAGTTAGGTATTAAGCCTTTGAACACAGAAATGGATTAAACTCGGACGTCTGGTCCATGGATCATCAGGCAGATGCCTAAGTGTTCCAAACATTAAATGGAGACAATTACATGCTTTTAGAAGACAGTTAATGCTTTTAGAATCCATTCCAGTCTTTCCTCTTATGGAAAATACCAGCCTTACAGAAAATATGTAAGCATATGTAGATAGGCAACTTAGAGGAGGATTTTTGGAAATCACTTTGTGACAGTTACATATTTAAATGTTAGTTGAACAGCAGTTCTACTAAGATGAAATTTAGACACTCTGAAGCATCTCAGTAAGACTAGAATTTAGTATCAGATGATTGCTTGCTATCTTATAGTACGTCTATTGATTTTAAAATAACACTTAACCCCAGAAGCACTCATTTCCTGGACTGAGACAAGAATTTCCCATTCATTCAGGGTTATTGATGCTGTTCTTACAGAGATTTACATTATTAAATTACTATTTCCATTTAATAGACAGAACAGTTTTCACTAACTTCAGTGGAAAATTTAATACACTGCTTGCGTAACAATTCAGCACTTAATGGAGGATTCTGTCCTTGTAGACAAAGTCAAGGGCTATATGTTTTGGTAAAACCTATTTTGCATTCAACATCCATTTTAGCTGAAAATTCCAGGTTTTTTGTTACATTTGCCTGCTGTATTGCATACTGTATTTGTATTATATATGTTTGCATAGCATTCCTGCTAAAGGCAGTTTGACAAAACATGCTGATTTTTTGGTCAGATGGGACTCAGTGTTCCCTCTGCTGGAGCTGCCTTTTTTGGCAACACCCACTGCAGAGCACCGGGAGCGCAGCCTCCTCCTCGCGTCCTCTGTCAGTGAGGTTCAGAAGAACGAACACCTGAGTTCGTGCACTGAGGCTACAGAGCTTTTCAGACACACAGTTCTTACCCACAGAAAATAGGTAAAACTTAGTGAAATGAGGCATTTAAAGCATCTTCTTAAAAATCACTTGAGAAATGAGATTAGCTGAAAAATATGGTAGACATCAGAAGATGATTCATTGAAAGATTCTTATAAAAGACCAACTTTTTAGAAAAAATATTTTTACCACTTCAGTTTTCAAAATATTGCAGTATAAAACTTTTTTACAGGTTCTAATTTAATGATTGACATTTAGCTTTTAATGATTGACATTTAGCTAAAGCTACAGCTAAAGCTACAGAAGTCAAGATACAATTGCAGTCAAGTACCACATTTCAGACTAAAAATAGTAATCATACTGTTTATTTGGTGTTTCTCTAATAATAGAGCTTTGCTTTTGTTTCCCTAGGAGTAATTTTAGAAAGTAATTTTAAAATGCTACTGTTCTTTACTTCCAAAACCAAGTAATTATGGTTATGATTATATTTCCATTGAAAGCATTTACAGCACTCATAGCTTCAAAGGATTGATTTTCTACATATTATACTAATGTAATATGCATTGTCTTTGTTTTCCATGTTTGAAACTGAATACGATGGTAACAAAATAAAAACAAGGCTGGAAGAATCACTCAGGCTTTATGAAAATGAAGGGCATTCAAGAAAGAAAAGTTCTGCACCAAATTTATTTTATACGAGCTAAGATATGCTATATATTCATGTTTATTTTCAGAAGTATTCATGAAGTTTTGAGGAGAAGCATTTGTCACTTATAATCTAATCGCCTCACTACATTGCTAACATCACTTGAACTGTCATGGAAGAAACTATTTCTCAGTACAAACACAAATAAAAGAATAAGGCTTCCAACATGCAGACAAATTCAAGAAAGAAAAGGAACCGTTTACATACACGGTTGTTATTTAGCTGATCACTATGAAAAAAAAAAAGTTTGCATAGGGTTACTGGCCAAGACATTTTCTGACATTATAATTTCTACTTCTGCTTAAAACAATGGCAATCCCTGTAACTGATTAGTAAGAAATATAGACAAGTGCACCTTGTTATGTAAAAAAGCTCTTCATTTGTCTGCTATAATCCTACTTATGCATCTGTAGGTAATTACAAAAATGGCACCTAACTTTGAATCCCCTGAGAAGCACTGGTTCTCCTAGGTGCCAAACAAAAATAAGGATGTCAAACATATGTTGGCACAAATACACCCCTTCTTCTCTGTGGATCCAAACTATCCACTTTGCTAGTGGCATCTGGAACAAGGAAAAAATGCATTTTGAAGCCAAAGTTATAACATTATGGCTCTAGTTTCTTCAGCAATATGTAATTCTATCTACCCCCACGCCTTTTTTTTTTCTTTTAAAATCTACTGATTGCATACTTAAATTTAAATATGTCCAAAAACCATCTTATCCTGCATTTTCATCAGGTTTATTCAGATGTTATCTAAATATATCTAAATATATTTGATACTTTGCAAGACAGTTTAATCTTGACAGGAGAGACAGAGGAAAATGGGAGTGCTTTTTTACCTTTATATTGATCCTTATGTATATTTTACCCCTTTATTTAATTCTGAAGATCTAAATCTGTCTGTCTTTTCTGTTCATTTAAAGAGATCTCTGTCACCAGAATGGCATAATTTTCAAGTGGGTTTGGAAACCATCCATTCTGTTTTGCTGACAATGTTGTATGCCAAGTGTACCAGAAAAGACAGGCCCACAATTACTGAACAGATTAATCTTGATCTGTCTATAGATCTTTTTATTATAATCGAGTACTCTCTAGAGGAAAAGAAAGATTAAATCAATCTTCTTTCTAGATAGGAGCTAAAACTTGCACAAAAGATTTCACGTTTGCAATTACCATGCCAGAAGCTCACTGTTCGTACCCTCACCCAATTCTTTGAGGAGGATTATGTCTACCTTTGAAGTACCATTTATAAGGGCGGAGTCCAAAACAGGTTACCCTTAATGCTGCTCCAGCTTGAAGGATTTCTGTCTTTTTTATTACATTCCCTGAGAAAACGTCCTGATATAACAGGCTTTCTTTTGGCATCATTAGCTCTTAACAGGTGGCCAGCATTCACCACATGTTTTTAAAACATAACCTCTTTGCAGAGGTTGAGGATCACAAGAACAGTGCTACAGAAGGCTACATTTAAAATGATGCTTATAAGTGAAACGTTACTCCAGGGAACATTTAGGGAAAGCCAACAGTCCTGGGCAGCGGTCATTAAGATGCTGCTCTGGAAACTGAAGATAAAACGCACAATCACACAGCTGATTATAATGCACACACAAAAAAAAGATTATCTCACAGAAGCAGTACTAGCCACAGAGTTTCAGCAAAGCGCCGTGATTTTACCTCTGTATTGCAACATTTAAAGATTTAATCTTATTTTTCTTGCTATCTTGCAGCATAGTCGTTTAAAAAATATTTAGGGGTTCTTTTGCATTTTGTTGTTTGTTTGTTTTTTTTTTAAATAAATCTTACTAGGCAAGGTAGGCACTACCTTCCCTCTTGGTTCAGTATCTATAAAAGATGACCTACTTAGACGTCAGCTATTTATTTGCATGGACTTTGTTTTATTGTTGCTTTTAATGTTTTCTGTTTTCTACTACATACAACATGTAGTTACTACTGCTCACATGCTAATATTAGCACCAGTGCCTACGGCCTAAATAGCAATTGTTATTAGATGACATAATGGCTTCTATTTAAACTGACATCTCAACAATGCGTTACATCTCTATTACACTGCAGTCCAAACTATTCTATAAAGCATGCCTTCTTTGTATAGATCACCTGCCGACGTGAACAGAGAAGCTGCCTGCTTGCTTGGGTATGACTGATAGCTACACACCACTGAAGAACAACATGGTAATTGTTTTACAGAGTTGCTTAATGACATATACAGAAATCTTAGTAAACTTCATTAAACTCACACAAGTTACGTACGTCTCCAGGGAGGAGAGGTGGGAAGAATTAATTCCAACCCTCTTTCCCTGAGGAGAGCATAAAGAATTTTAGCTTTCTTGGTAACAACAGGGACATGCACAGTTTGAAGAGTTTCCCAGGTATTATATGCAATCAGAAATAAGCCAGGAAGACAAGCTTATTGAACAACACCTTTTATTGCAATTTACAGTGAAAAATCTAGATAGGATGATGAAGCTAATGTCTATCTTGTAGAAGACAAAGTATAAGATTCTTGTACAATTGAGCATGCTTTCCCAATATATCTGAACAAATTGTTGTCTTTTAGTTACCAATGAATAAAATCCATTCATTTTTCTGACTTTCAGCTGCTGTGAAATATGCGTGAGCATTTCAGTGGGTGAGCACACCCTCACATGGGTGTTTCAGAGACTTCCTGTGACAGTGTCCTGGCATTACGGCATTGGGAATTGTGGAACGGAATGCCTTTGAACTTCCTTCTCTCTCGTTTGACCTGAACACCTGCATCCTGGATGGTATCTCTCCAAGTTCGTCATGACAGTTCAATAGGAAATGGTGTTCATAACAGATTCACTGAAGTCCTGCACACCAAAAGGAAATAAGGGCAGGTCTCACATGAGCAATAGCTTTTTATCCTGTGGTCTTCAAAAAAAAGAATAACGTAACACTGTGAGTAAAAGGACTTACATAAATTGGTGTGACTTTAACAAAGAGCAGCATACCATCTGTTAGCTTCTTTTTCTTTTTCTTTTTCTTTTTCTTTTTTTTTTTTTTTTTTTTTTTTGCAAATGCTGGCAATTTGCTTGAAGAATACAGCTATGTGTAGCTATATATTGAATTTTTATATACATTATATGTAACTATATATTTCTGGAATTAAGACATATATAACTTTCAAACAATAATCCTTTATGCTTCATGCAGGACCTGCCATTAACTGCAGAATTCTTTATCATTTACTAGGCCTCATTCCAGTTTCTTGCTTATCTGAATTTGGAAAGTGCACATAAGATCTCTACGACTGATAAAATAAAATTGCACAGGTAGTTAAACTACCCCATTGAACAGGAAGTGATCGTGGAGAGGTCAAGGAGAAAATACAGGACAGATGGATAATAGCACTGACTTTTGCCCAAGGGGGCAAATATAAATTTGGATGTATGTGCTGAGTGAACCGGAGAGACAGAACATTTGTCTACCCTGACAGTCTGAAGTTTGCTAGTAAAGTAACCACGTCTAGTCAGGGAAACTTCAAGGTGAATGACATAGTAAATGACACCTGCCAAGATCTTCAATCATTCTCCAGAGGTTCTAAGCTCCACAGCAGTGGTTTGATAGTGTATTTGCTTTCAGGGACTGGATTTCACTGATCATGAACTGCCCTTAAATGTTATAACTGTCTAGTGCTTTTTGAAGACTGTACGACACTTCTGATTCATGAAACAATAATTCATTGTTCAGATGTTAAAAAATTATTAAATCTTTAAAACAAGATAAAAACGTTTTCAGGATGCTGTCTTAGAAAGGATGTTAGACACAGCACGAGTATTAATGTCATGATAAATGAAACAAGAAATAAAATGTCCCTACTATTTCTAAGAATAGGTGACTTGCACTCAATCTGTTCAACTATACCATTATCAAAAGTACAAACATAGGCAAAGCACCCCAAGACCAGTGTCCTTTTGAACTTGTTTAAAATTTCAGTATTTTAAACAAAGTATGTGTATTTTGCTTAAAGAAAATAAAAAAGTAAAGAACAGTTGTATTTCATTTATTCTGCCCACTATCTTCCATTATATAGAAACAGAAACGATAGAAATGCCTTAAGCTTCTCAGGTATACAGTTCTGTTTTAGTTTAATCTTTAGTCCAACCTTAGCTTACCGAGAAGTCTTTGCAGACCTTTCTGTGATAATTATAACCCTCCAGAAGCATTACCATATGTCCTGGGCTCTCCAAGCACAGGAAAATAGAACAGAAATTACATGTAAAGGTACAGTTAGACGATATGGCTGAATTAATCATTTGTCTTCTTGATGCCAAATGAACAAGATTCTATTTTCCCCATCTTTCCCATGTTTCCATGCCTAAATTATTCATATTTCTATATTCTTAACAATGTGTATGCACTGCACACACAAAATTGAAATTTGCCTTAGAAATTTCTATTTTAGTGTTATGGTTGTTCCTTGTATTTAATGGATTGGTGATAAATTGAGACAAAACCACTTTTTCAAAGATCCAGCAAAAGCACTGCATAGCTTGAGCCCCATGCACATTCTCAGAAGGGATTATAGAGTGGGTGTTCATAATAAACTCACTAGTAATCCTTAATGAGGAAGGGGTAACAATGAACTAGCAAGTTTGCACTGAAATTTAGTCTAAAGGAAGTTTAGGTGTGAACGTACAGTAAACTAGTTACTGTGTGGTCACTCCTGCTCTACAGGTTGTATATGTATCCCCCACATGTTACTCAGACTTCACCCTGAAGCCAAGGCTCCTATGCTGACAGGTACTGGGATGTGCCCTAACTGAAAGTCAGATGGGATAAACATTTAAACATTCAGATCAAGGAAGACAAATGTCTCTAAGTAGGACCGGGAGGATTTTCCTGAACTGCTTCCCCAAATACTGCTTTCCTCAATACCCTGCCAAAAGTGTCTCCCTGTGAAAGCCATTGAAAGTAATTTGTTTGTCAGCTGTTTTGTTTTCTTAATTGTTTTAATCACTATTCTATTGAAATCACTTAAATTTAGAATTATTTTAGAAAAACTGGTTAGTCATTGGGAAAGAAATAGTTTTTTTAAATACTTTCTTCTTCTTTTTTCTGTACAGAACTTAAATTCAGCTGCTCTCAGGTATCTTCATCCCCAGCTGATGACATTCCAAATACCTGGTTCTGAAAGTGAGAAACTCCAACTGAGAAAAAACCTGCTTCCTAATCTTTTCTCAGTCAATTTAAAAGTTTACTTTTGACTTGTTAAACACCACGTTTATAAGAATAGAATTACAAGATAGTTATTAAAGATATTTTTAAGAATCTATTTTTGTATTCAAAACAGATTAAGACATATGGTTCACACAATAAACATACTGAAATACATTAATTTTAAACACACATCAAGACACACACACACACAAGCCTGATCAAAAAGGGCCAATTAATCAAATAAGGTATCAACTATGAACCTGTATATGGATGAAAACACCTTCTCACTTTATGATGTGTCAAAGTTGCTTATTCTCAGCTTATTTACTAACAAATGCATGCACAAAATTAACCATGTTTACAAGTACTTGCAGAATGGAAAGCATTGGATGTTATGGCCAAAATCACCTTAAAGCTCTTCCCTGTTTACATCTTTCTATTTTACTCTTGAGGAAATGAAAACTATGTCCCTCTGTCAGTCCCCCTCAGCGAGATGGGGGAGAGAATCAGAAAAAAGGTAAAACTTATGGGCTCACATAAAGACAGTTTAATAGGACAGAAAAGGAAGGGAAAATAATAATAGTGATAAAAGAATATACGAAACAAGTGATGCACAATGTAATTGCTCACCACCCACTGACTGATGCCCAGCCAGTCACTGAGCCGCAGGCCATAGCCCCCTGGCCAGCTCCCCCCAGTTTTATTGGTTAGCATGATGTCATATTGTATGGAATATCCCTTTGGCCAGTTTGGGTCAGCTGTCCTGTCTGTCCCTTCCCAGTGTCTTGTGCACCCCCAGCCTCCTCACTAGCAGGGCAGTATGAGAAACCTGACAGTATAAGCACTGTTTGGCAGCAACTGAAACATCAGTGTGCTATCAACGTTATTCTCATCTCAAATCCAAAACACACTACGAAGAAAATTAACTCTATCTCAGCTAAAACCAGGACACCTTCTTAACGTCTCTGTGACAAATATAAAGTTTCAGCCATTCAGCCTATGTGCTTATGGTGTTTTACCTGTGACACTTTTTTGGAACCTCCCAATCCCTATGATGTTTTGTGGGTAAACAAACCAGCAACCATAGAACCATGGAGTCACAGAATGGTTTGGGTTGGAAGGGACCTCAAAGACCATCTAGTTCCAACTCCTCCACCATGGGCAGAGACACCTTCCACAAACCCAGGTTGCTCCCAGCCCCGTCCAGCCTGGCCTTGGGCACTGCCAGGGTTTGGGGCACCCACAGCTGCTCTGGGCAACCTGGGCCAGTGTCTCATCACTCTCATTGTGAAGGCTTTCTTCTTTCTATGTAATATAAATCTACTCAATATTTGGTCAGGACATTTAAATCTTTCTTTCACACCATGGTTATGTTATACGTATGCTTATCCCATCACTGTTAGTTTTGTGACTACCTTGCAGATATTACTTTTTTACCTATTGTTTCTTTCAGAGTGTGATTTCCAATTACTTCTCAGAGATGCACGACTCTGCAAGCTCTCTACAAACTTTTCCAGTTCTCTATCCAGTTGTCTGAGATCTTATACACCTTCTGCATATATCAATATATTTCATCAAGAACGCGTATTTTTCATCACAAGAATTGAAAAAATTACCCAAACCCTCTCAAAAAATAGTCTTGAATAATACAGAGCTGGAGATTTTGCATAATTGAAATAACCAGACTTTGTAAATATTCTCTACAGAAAACACGCATTTTGTGGTAAATTCAAATGTAGATAGTCATTGACAACCATTATTAAAAAGTCTTCTCTTCTTTAACAGAATCCATCTACAGTCTCTGGCACACTCTTACTGTACTACAGTAATTAAAATAGTAATGGAAAACTAATGAAACTTGCAAAAATAAAAGTGTCATAACACAGAAGCTGAAGTGAAAGGCTACTCGCAAAGAGCATAAAGCTAAGAGAAGTTATATTTCAATTACAAGTAGAAAATAAATTCCAAAGGAATTATCAATGTGATTTGCATCTAATTACAGCAGTAGAGGTCATTTTGCCATTTGAAAAGCTGCACCAAACTGGCAAGATAAAAGGTAACATACATCTCTACTACAGGAGTTAAAACAAGTAAAATGCTTTTTAAGAAGTAAAAGTTTTCAAGGAGTATAATTTATGTCTTCTATTTTAGAACTTCCAAACAAGACAGGTGTTTCCTGAAAAAGAACACAAGCTACAGGCCCTAGAGGTAGAAAAACAAACATAAAAATATAAAGGGTTCAAAGTTTCATTGTTTGTAAACACTGAGAAATTACTACTAAGGTTTGCAGGTTTTTGGGACATTTTATAGCCAGACGTGGACTGTCAAGTGTTATTTGTACATTAAATGTTTTAAGTGTTAAGAATTTGCAAAAAAAACCATCTGGAATCAATAACTGTACCTCTTGGACTAAAAATAATGGGTTTTTTTTCTGTAATCAACAGTTAATGTATTGTTAAGCTTTGAAATTGCTACTTGTTTTTACACTTTTTTTTATTATTATTATCTTTGGAGGAAAACCCACCGGATGTGAACACCACACTTGAATATTTTATATCTTGCTCTCTGTAAGTCTACATCAGTCTACCCATGTTTCCATCCACACACTTTCAGGCACCAAATTTTGCCTTGGGACAGTACATCACAGAGACATGGAACCGTGGTGTGAACTGGGGTTGAAGAACCTCTGTAAGTCATTGAGTTTAAGCCCCCCAAAGCAGGCCTACTATCTCAGTAAGATCAAGTGACTCCCACCCTTATCCAGTTGAATTTTGGATTTCTCTAAAGAAGCACACAGCCTCTCTGCTGATTGAATCCAACTGGACTTGTGATGTTATTTGAACTCAGCAAATAGATCCCCCCCCCGTTAGCCTTATCTTTCCCTGGCAGCTCCCTCATTCTCTTCTATACTAGGTGCTACATCCCTATAACCATTCACCATCTAATGACCTTCCACTGATTCCACCAGGAAAGGTGACATTTACTGCAGTAGCATGTGGAGACACCTCACAATCCAGCAAAACCCAAGCACAGGTATGCAGAGGGGTAAGAATGAGACACAGTTCTTTTAGTGTAGTCCATCAGCATGGTTGCTAGGAGTACTGGAAGGCAGCATCACTACTTATACAGCCCTATTTTTATATATTTATGTGTATGCACACATGCACATACATATTTATTTGCATATACCTGTGTTTATATTTATCACTATAGATGTAATAAATGAGGACTTCACTTTCATTCTAAATTGAACAAATAGTCTTGCTATGGAAAGGTATAGGAACACTATGGTGGTTAAGGACAGTTCAGGGGAAGTCACCCTTTCACTGATAAAAATTTCCCCATGTCTTGGGTGATGCTCCTAAGCCTGAATTTTACTAGAGTCTCAAGACACTGCTGTGCCTCTGCAGAACAGGACTTTTTTTTTTCTTCATTAAAACTACGAGCCTCTTTAAAGCCGCTGGTCCACATGCCTTCGTTGTTAACAACGCTCAGCTAGCCATCTGTGTCCTCTCCAGACATACTGTACCTTAACCCAATGACAGCTATAAAGTTATAGTTACGCTTGACTTGACATTTAACTAACAATAACCATAGGTATATTACTTCATTCTAAGACAGTGACATGATGTATTGGGCTAGTATGGCTAGGTTTTGGCAGCAGTGGGTCTACAGGGGTGGCTTCAGTGAGAAGAAGCCAGAAGCCTCCCCCATGCCTGATGGAGCTCATGCCAGCCGGCTCCCAGCCTGACCCATCACTGGCCAAGGGTGGGCCCATTGGCCACAGTGTGAGTACCTCTGGGATATCATATGGGGGGGTGGGGGGGTGGTGGTGGAATAAAAATCTGAGACAGCAGGAGAAAGGAGTGAGATTATGTGAGAGCAACAGTCCTACAGACCCCAGGCCACGGCAGGAGGCAGGAGGAGCTCCAGGCGCTGGAGCAGAGGCTCCCTGACAGTCTGTGCAAAGCCCTCAGCCAGGCAGGCTGTGCCCCCAGCCTGGGGAGCCCACAGGGAAGCAGATCCCCACCTGCAGCCCATGGGGGACCACATGCTGGGGCAGGGGCTGCCCAAAGGAGCATGGGCACCTCGTGCTGGAGCAGTCCCCAGCAGGGCCTGTGGCCCCGTGGGCTGGGGCAGGGCTCCTGGCAGGGCCGGGGACCGTCTGGGCCTGGTGGGGGCTGCATCCCATGGGAGTGACCCTGGCGTGAAAGGCTGCAGCCCCTGGGAAGGACCCATGCTGGAGAAGTTCATGGAGGACTGTCTACCATGGGAGGGCCCCAGGCTGGGGCAGGGCAGGGTGTGAGGAGTCCTGTCCCTGTGGGGGAAGGAGCGGCAGGGACAGTGTGTAATGGACTGACCACAGCCCTGTCCCCTGCACCGCTGACGGGGAGCGGGGAGAGAAATCAGGAGTGAAGCTGAGCCTGGGAAGAAGGGACGGGTGAGGGGAAGGTGTTTTAAGATGCTGGAAGAGCAAAATTTAAAAAATAGGTTCTGTACAACACAGAAGAGAGTATGTATTCTTACTTTTTCTTACTGCATGTCAAATAGAGGGAATCCCCTATGATACACATAAAATACATTGTTATGATAAGCATCTGACTTTAATTACTCTAAACTTTAATTGAGTATAACAACTGATAGATGTGAACGTCAAAGTAGCTAAGACAGAAGATTTAGACGGCTTGTATCTTAAATAAAGGAACAATACAAAGAAGAAGAAGAATAAAAAATAGAGATGAAAAGAAGTAACAAAACATGCCACACTAAAATTAATAGCAAAACATAGAAAAAAAAGTAAAGAATGCCAGTGCATGATAATTTTTGTTTCAGCAGTTTACCTCTTGATGTTCTGTCTCTCAATAAAGACTGTTTCTTTGTAAATATTCATTATAGTATATTTAATGAGTAACTATTTCCCCACTTTAAATGTAAAAGGCTAATGTGTTTTCTTGAATTTGTTGTTTCTTGAAGATTTTTTTTTCACATGCGCATACAATTAATGAAATATTCATACTGTAGCTGCCACATCCATGAGAAGAACAGAATTCTACCATATGTTTAAAATACATTATAATACAAAAGGTCATGAAAAGTTGTCAGTTTTGTAATACTGTCACTTTTTTAAATGTGTGCAGTACATTTCACCAGACATATAACATATGTGGTATATGGAAAACTTACATTGTTTCCTTATGGGTATCTCTGCGCTCAACAATCTTCAAAAAGATGACTCAAATGACTTAAATGTAATAGATTAGGATCATTTTACAGACTGGCTGGTAGCATTAGGAACTGGAGCAGACAGAAATGGACTGCTCCATAAAGTGGCTGAAATTACAGCTGCTATAACTTATAATGGGACCCCAGGAATCTCAGTGAACCATTTCTCCCATAAAGGCCAAATGATGCAAGTCATTTCATATCAAGTCTTTTTAGACAAGCACAAGGAGAAATAAGATAAGCACTGATGTGGTATGGAAGCTCAGTGCTCACCATATTTCAAAGAAAGCGCCACCCCCAACAATAAAGACATGTTGGAGCACAGAAAGTTAAATATTTTCACTGCTGTGCTAGAGGAAAGCGTTACACCTCCATGAGAACCAAGGTTCAAATATGAGTCTGCAGCACTCTGTTGCCCGGCTTGAGTCCTCCATAGGCAAGTACTTGTTCACAAAGGGCACCAGACCAGAGTCATTAAAACCCTTGTCCACCATCATTTTATGGTCTCCATGGAGCACCACTGCCCTCTTCTGGGACTTACCCATTATAGAGCTGTGCAACATTAAGGGTGTGGGCTCCATACATTGACTTAATTCCATATCCACCTCAAGAGACCTGGTGTCTTACTCCTCTTGGATTCCAGGATAAGTAACTGTCTGCTCAGAATAAGCTGTTTCTTGTGTCTATAGTTCTATTTTCCCTAAATTGCCTCATTATCAACTGCTTAATTCTGTAATTGATTCCAAATACTTCAAATTATTACTCTTGTTGTGTCTCTGAATGTTTAATTACCTTGTTGCAGAGTTTATTGCCCTCCCGGCGAATCATTTATTCACTAATAAATTTACTAGTGGCTTATTAATTTTCCTCCACATACTCTGTTTTACCTTCCAATGCCAAGTCCCTGTCCATCTTCTGTACTTAACAACTGCCTTTACTACATCCCCACGTCTATTTTTATTTATTTTTATCAGTGTAACTTTGGCCTTTGCTTACTCCAGTGAAAATATTTTACTAGCCCTCAAACATACTTTTAACTGGCTGAGAATAATTTATTAAGACCTCCATAGCATTCTTTAAGCAACTCTTTAGTTGTTGACTCATTATTGACTTTGACAACCTCCCTACTCTCATTATAAAGTCTTGAGAGGTTATGTTCTTGTCAAATTCTCTCATTGTCTCCTTTTAAGTGCTTCTATCTCTTTTCCAGGACTTAATTATCGGATGATTTTGGCAAGCCAGATTTTAGAAAAGATTTTGGCTACAGAAAATATCTTTGATGGGCTGACAAAGTTTGGCCCAATTTTTCATTTCCTTGGTAATTGCAAATCGTAAAGCAAAATCAATTTGCTTTTTGCCTCACTTGGGTTTCAAAAACTTCAAAAAGCATCTCAGCAAATTTTGTAAAGGATAGAATGATAAAATACTATGAAATGGAAGATTCTCACATAGCTAGATAATTAATTAAAATATGAAGCAGAGTGAATGATCAGTTTTTATAGTGAATAAAAATTACAGGTGGATTTCTGCATGAATGTCTGTGCCTTTCCATGCTGTTTGCATATATTCAGAAACTATATGTAGAAAGATGTGACTATTGAGATGATAAAGTTTATTATTGGCACTAAATTATTCAGAGCAGTGAAGACAAAAGTCTGTGGAGCAGAACTGCAAGAGACCCTTACTAGAGAAAGTGACTGAACATTAGAATGGCAGACAAAATTCATTGCGGCTGGGTGCACTAATTCATTAGTGGTGCACATGAGAAAAACAGTTCTGACCTTACTAATAAAGTAATGGTCTCTTGTGCCCCAGGGGCAAGATCTTAGAAGTATGATATGTATTTCTATGAAAATATGGCTTCAGTGATCAGAAGAAGGCAAAAAATATTGCAATTATTAGGAAAGGGATAGATAATAAAAGAAACAGAAATCCTGGATATGAGTCTATGAGATGCTCAAGTTTACTCCTCCTGTTGGAAGGAAAAGCTAGAAGGTTATGGAGCAGGTTTGATATAAGGAAGAATTAAATAGAGTAAAACACAAGAAAAAAGACAAAAACAGACATGATACAAGCCTGTAAAAAAAGGAAAGAGGAAATTCTGGACTCATTCTTCATTGTGTTAAAATGGACATATAATGGGGTTTTTACTTAAGGAAGAAAATTGCTGGCTAAAGGAGTTCCTGATACTTGTTTAAAGCTGTGTGTTTATTCTGAGGAAATATTATTGCATTTTTCCCATGTTACTGTATTCTCCTCTAGCATTTGGGAATTAGCCATTATTGAAGATAGATACTGGCCTAGATGGATTTTTAATGTAACCTGATTTTTCTTGTACTTACATCTCTATATGCTTCCTCAACCTAAATTGATATATAAAGTTGGAAAATTTCAGTTTAAATCTCATATCCATTAGTAATACATTCCAAAGGTGGTGGTGGAGTTGGGGATTTCTTTTATTTTTTTTTCCCTTTTTTTTTTTTCCCTCTCTTTTCTTCTTCTGTTTAGATTAGGAAGAGGATCTGCAGGAAAAAGCATAAAAGTTCTTCATATTTTTATTTTTACGCTTGACTTCCTTTTGTGATCACATGGTGAGGCTAATCAAGGACAGGATTCTATAAACACGACAAAAATAGCTCTGCAAGAATGCTTCTTTTTGTCTTTGAGATACCTATGTTGAATTTAAGGATTCAGCTCCAGGTCTAAGAGCTTGTGGTCTTGATTTTGAAAAAGTATGTAGAACCCACAGCCATTACTGAAGTCAATCACTGCTGTTGGAACTCAGTACTTCTTCAAGTAGGTCACTAGATATTATTGATTCAGCAGGGAGAGGCTGGTCTAAACTATCAGTTCTATTAATTTTCTCTAAAATTAATCTTGCCATTCATTTTTTTTTTTAATAAATGTTCACTTTTCAGCACCTCCATGCAAAACATACTAAATATTTCATTTGGCTCATCAATTCTTTGGCACTTTCTTTAACCTAAGAAATCTAGACTCCAACTAAATTGTGCAAATCATCAAAATGCACAAGTACTTTTCCAGATTTCTTTCATCGTTACCTGGTGATGCCAATTGCAGTCTGGAAAAAAACAGAGTAGGATAAACTTTGCCCTCTATAATACTACTACGAGCCTGCAGTCTTCTACAGGTTTCAACTTGGATATAAAGCAGACCAAAATTTTGGCCAATTAATATAACAAAACAGCACTGAATTCAGAAAAGCTTCACGTTTTCAACCCAGCTCAGTGTAAATGGATGGATAAGGTTTATGTTGGTTATCAAATAAACTCAAGAGCCTTTCTTGAGACTGCGCTTCTAAGTACATGGGAATTCTGCCCCCTCCCAAATCACTGGCACGTTTTTGTTTCAGCTTCTTCTTCATTGAAAACTGCTTTAAATATTCCTGGGTTTAAGAATACATAACATCCATACAAAAAATAAATATATTTTCAGAATCAGCTATTAAACAATGTTTTTCCAAGTTTTTGAAGCTGTACCAAACAAAATTACCTATTGCCAATTTTACTTTATGCTGTGCCCCAGACAGGTGTTTGAGCTTTCGTAAAAATAAATAAACAAAAGACCTTGTCAGAAATCATAGAACAGAAATTTGCTTTAAAATCTTATGAAAAATTTCAGACCAGTCAGTGCTTGTAATTCTGTTAAAGCAAACTTATTTTTTGTATTCTGATACATAGTTGCAATTGCAGCCTTCTGAGAAATTTAGGTAAAAAGAAATAGGCCTCTTCTATGGATTTGGGAGCATCCTGGAAATGATTCTACAGTCCTCAAGAAAGAAACGGTCTAACCTGCTGCATGTTTTGTTACTCTCACAGAAATTTAGAACCTGACACATTAAGGGATACATTTATTTGGTTAAAAATGGTAATTATTAGCGGATTGTCTTGAACCATGATAAGAAATATGAATAATCATGCAGAAACAATAATTAATTTTCATTTCCACGTCCAAGGAAACTCAGGAAATACGCAGTCATTTTTTTGGTACTAATTTGCTCAGCCAACAGCTGGAAGATGCACTGTCCTGTGTGACATTGCTATCCCCAGCAGCACACTCTGCAAAGTTCACTATAATTACTTTGGCTTTCTAAGGCATACTATTTCTGATTAGTGACTCTGTTTCTGAGTTGATTTGGAGCCAGCTGAGACACCAGAGCAAACTTTAAGCCTGTTCCATAATGAGAGTTATGCCTCAAAATCTGCCTCTCCAGTGAGTTTCCTATATTGCTCCTGGGGGATCGGGGGGAAGCAGAACACAGTGGTTCCAGTCAGAGGCCTTGTCCCCACAAAGATCCCCTGGATCTCATGTCACCCAGGAAGAGTTGGCTGTGCATCCAAATCAGTTCTAAACAGAAAAGCTCCAAAGTTAAAAATATTTTAACTTGCAGATACATTCTCTGAAGTGCCTTCTGATATTGAGATAATCAAAATCCTCCTGCTTCAGACACTCATATTACTTCTCTGCAAGGGAGGAAAGAAATTCTAGAACAAACTGTGTGCAAAACTGAGTGCCGACACATGTATTAAAAAGTAGAAGGACCCAATATGACATCAACCAGGAAGTTTTAACTGACTCAAATGTTTTATGCTTAAAAATTAAACAACCCTGCCTGATCATTGCAACCATTATCTGGAATTCCTATAGGGGAAATCATTTGTCATTAGAAGGTTTTTCTCAGTTAGAATGCATTCATGAACCCAAATTGAAACAAAGAATAAAACAATACTTCAGTTTTTACAACATATATGAACTGAAAAGGGCTTTGAGTTTAGGACCTCTTTGAACTGAATGTGAAGCTATTTCTTTTATGTCAAAATCCATTCTATCTGTGTAGGAGTGAAAAGATGGAAAAAGCCTTGTAACACAAGTAACATTTCTTCCATTCCTCTATATGATACTGGTCTGGAATTATGGCAATGATTTTAGGCCCTGTCTGATACACCTGGCCAAAGCTGAGAAGCTTTGAGACAGCTGCCTTAGCTACCTTAGGTTCCCACCAGGGTCAGTGGAGACAGTTGCTCCCCTCCCCATGGGGAGTTTACATGACTAATACACTCTTTTATGACATCACCAGGTGCACATTTAAGGCAGGATTGAATCAGACTATGGTCCTTAAAATATATATAGAAATATTTAACTTGTATGTAGGAGATAAGAATTATTTCACAAGCTCCACTGTCCCATACACCATGTCAGGAGGTCCACTGTAACGATAATTTTTTTTCAGTGTTTAGAGCCCTCAGCTAGCATAGATTTTAACTACCCCACATACTTAAATGGATCTTTATTTTAATTAAAAGGCTGTTACTGTGTTTCCTTGATTTCAGAAATTCAAGAAAATTAAACTGGATTTTTGAAAATGCTTATTAGCTTTGTCCAGCTCAATATCTAGTGCTTAAAAATCACAGTAATGAAAGGATTTCTATTTTTTGCTATCCTTTCAAGGACAGACCATTCTTTATTTTCACTTGATGACTTTCCAAATGCAATGCAAAGTCATCTCAAAAAGAGTGGTTATGAACAAAGCTGAGAATGTGGATGATGAAGGACAGAAAAGTAATTTTTCACAGGTAGTCAGCTGCCTAAATGTCTGATGAATCATCAGATAATTGTTGATGTTTGGAATTAATTGTCAAAGTATGCCTCAATACATGAAACTTGGGAAAAGTATCTATGTAGTTATATCTATTTAATGCTATGAATATCTTTGCAGTTACTTTGAAAGTAAATCAATTTAATCCAATCAATGCAACTAATAACAAACTATATTGGAGAGTTGGCATGTATAATAGCACTTTCAGGGTGTTTTTTTTCTAGATAGTGGGAATAATTTTTAAAAAATATGCAAACATTTTTATTGCCTCTGCACAAATCTTTGTACTGGAATGAATATCATGGGTTCATTGGGGTTACTTGTGCATAAAATAACATTTTTTAAGATCAGGACTTGGCAATTAATGTTCCCAGCATTCTTTTACCTGCACGAATTTACCAAGTGATTTGCAAAACTCCTTCCTTACTGCTGCCAGCCAGTGTCCTTTTGTTTGTCATCATGACTGAGGCTTTGTTTTAAGATCAAATAAGAAAGAAATATGTTACTTAATAAGAAAAGTCAAACTTCTCTGAAAGCCATTGAGCAATACACAAAAAGCTCTTCCACCTGGGGAAAAGATAATTTCAGTTGATTATAAAGAGATTAACTTGATCTTGGCATTAAGGTTAAACTAAAATGCTAAATGCCTTTAATATAGCAAAATTTTCCTTCTCTTTATGCATTTTCTTTTGGAAATTGTCAATTTATGTACTTGAATTAATGTAATTTTATTCATCTGTATTAATCAACAGCTGACATGCATTTCAGGAAATCCTATGTCTCTCATGCTTATTATAAATAACCTAAAATATTTATTATGTTATGTCAATCTTTTCCTTTAATTCAGCTGTATCTTTGCTCTCCTTTGGTAGATTTTATTCCTTTCCTATTGTATACAATATTTTCATATTTATTCTTTAATTATCTTATTTTAATGTCCTACCTCTTTATTTTTTCCCTTTCTTTTTCTTATTTGTTCATCTTTCTCTTTTTATCCTTGTTCACTATTTCCTCCTTGCTTACTGGGTGCTTGGAGTTTCGTGCCATCTGCCCATGAAACACTCTGGCCATGGTTCAGATCTTACTCCTTTCTCATCAGATTCCATCTCAGCTTCTTCTACATTTTCTGTGCCCTTCCACAGGACCTACAATTTCCCCTTCTCCCCTTCATTCACTCCATGCTTCCTCCTCTTCTTCCATTCTTTCATGTATGGTATAGATGAATCTCTCTAATGTGTTCAGACAAATCATGATAGACAGCTGATGAATCAATAGAAGGTCAGATGACTATGTAATTCTATTGCTACCAAGACTACTGCATAGTTCAGTAGGATGTTTGCTTTCATGATCATTGTTCTCTGAGTTTTTGTGGAATCATCTTATCACATGGCACATACATAGGTGTGCCTTCACAGGTTATGTGACCATAAAGAAAAAAAAACAAAGAACACCAAAACACTGTATCTTGTTGCATATTTTATATGTTTCTTCTGGTTAAGAGACATCCTTTTGTCAATTACAAAGCCTTCACAGCTTTTCCCTTTCCTACCATACCATTGTAGTTGTAAGAAGGCCTGAGGTGAAGTAAGGAGATGGGGCTGAATGTCTCTAAGAAGAGCAATATCATGGAGCTCAGGAGCCTGAAAAGGAAAGGTGGAAGAAGCTGACAGATTAGCGGTCTTGTTCACTTGGTTGGCAAGAATATATAAAAGCACTGCAGTGTTTTTCTCCCATGCTGTCCCTTATGCCTATAAGCATTCACTGGAAATATCTAGAAGGCTCCTGCACTACCCTCCTTAATATCGTCCTTTGAAAATACAAATGATTCTTAAATAATATTTGATTCTTACTAGGCTGTCAGCCTTGTTAAAGGATTTTGTCTCATTGGGGTTTTTTTGTACTTCCTTGTTTTCCTACTTACATCTGTCATCTTTTGCTTTGTGTTTCATCTGTAAGATCTTGTCTTTGGGTTTGGAGGATGGCTAGCACATTGAGGTACTCAACTATGACTACCAGCAATGCCTAAAACAACACAGTTTACTACTTCGGTACCAACAGTATTTAGAAATGTCAGCAGAACTATGTAAAGTGCTAAGTAGATAATAAACCTAAAACAAACTCAGGGGAGGGGCTGAAAATAACAGTACCATGTAAAAAAATACATAAAAGTAGAAGGTAATGATGGAATTTATAGAAATGCAGTTCTGCATATAGAAATCATGTAGTTATGCCACCTTTAAGATAGAAACCAGGTGGAGCTTCCTGAATAGCAGTTCAGCATATTTCTAGGTATAATGTTGTTTCAGAAAGCTTATAGTATTCCTTAGAATGTGTCAGTAGCTCCAGAAACACAATAAAATGGAATACACTTGGAAGTAATGCACACAGTACAAAATTACGTTCCCAAGTCTCAAGTAGTTCTGTATATACATCAAGTGACTTACAAATGAAATATTGGTTAAGCTTTATAAGGGTACATTAAAAAAAAAAAAAAGTGACTTAAAAGGAAAAATGGTCCAGAAAGCTTTACTGCCAGCATAATTTATTATAGAATTAATCTATTATGTGTTTGCACCAGGTCAGGCCACTAAAGGAAACCTGTGTCTTATCGAAATCAGATTGAGAAGTACAAATCGAGAATCCCTAATGGAGTACTAAGCGCACTTCAAACAACCAGCCATATGGACTGTGTTACGGCCTGAGGATGGTTTCTCTTGGGCCATAAACTTAGGCAACAGTGTGTGGAAGACTCTTTATTTCATATAAGGTCTTCAAATACAATGATGCATTTGAAAAAATAAATTAATGCTTGGCTCTAAAACCAAGGATTCAGACCTCCTCCCGAAGACACCTCCTTTCTATTTCCTTCCTAAACCCTATCCTTTTAAATTAGGTCTATTTTTAAATAGATTTTGCAGATTATGCACACTAAGCTTCTGAAGTCAAAGTGTTTAAAGAGGAAAGCCTGGCTGATCGTAGCATGTGAGACAGAGATATCATATTATCATTCAATACCCACAAGAAATTCATATAGAGCCAATTTCAATCCCTGTATGTGCAGAAGTAGCACTATTTGAAGGTGTAATTCCATGATTAATAGGCTTATGGACTCTTTTGACTTTTATCCATCTAAGAAAATTTAGCCTTCATTATAAACCAGAGAGTGTTTATAGCACAGAAATCAGTTTTCTGTGAACTCACATGAATATAGTTGAGTAGTTGTGCTAGTAAGGCACTAATGTGGCATTGTGATAGTTGAAACAAAATCCCTACCTCTGCCATAGGCTTCTGTAGGAAGTTAAGCAAATCACTTTCGTGTATAGATATACTGTGTCACCACAAGATTCATATGGGATCAGGCGGGATTTTCCAAACTACCCTGACAAATGCAATTCCCTATCGATTTCCTATGTGTGTTCTACATACTTGTTTGGAAGTCTTGCACTTAATTTTTATTTTTCCCTGTGCTATGTCTAAAAATTGAAGACAATGTGGTTTTTTTTCAGTCTCTTCTCTGATATTTGGTTTATACATGTTTTAATACATGTCTTCAGGTAAGGCAAAATAGAAGATCATATTATTTAAAAAAAAAAATCATGTTTTCCCCATCACATAAAATTTTACAAAAGTAACTTTTATACATGATTTTACTTTTTGGCACATCATTGGAACTGCTTTTTCAAATTTTTATCATTTTCTTCATTTAATACTTTTGTAATGGCTTTCCTTTTTCTACTAACATGTAGGTGGCAAAATGATTGTTGACAAGATATTGAAATTAAAATTGTTTGTTGTATCTACTCTGGATTTATATTATAAAATACATGAAGAGGCATACAAAATTAGAAGTTATTCTCATGTTCAAGTTCATGGCCTGTATAGTTTTATCCACAGTTTTCCTAACACCATGATGCTTTTCAGAGACTCAGCTAAAATCTGCCAATACTAATGCATAAGAGAAAAATCCAAACAGAATTCATGTAAGGAAAAGTGACAAAGAACTGACTTGATTTTATTTGCTACATGTTACTCTGCAGCTGAGTGGCTGTACATGGGCTTGATCTCATTTTCTGATTCTACCTAGAAGAGGAGAATAAGTATCCAATATTTTAAGAATTGTTCAGACCTTACACTGGATCGATGTATATATGTTACTGACCATTTGTATAAAACACTTGTTCAGACATAGTCATTTTACCAAATGACTTACAAAAGTAATGCAGAAAACTAGAACCCACACAGCTGCTTAACGTGGACAAAAGAACTTTTCTACCTACTACATGGAGTTACAAGTTCATGAAAACCTGCTTGTGCAATACGGCTGAAGTTGGCAGACAAGTTACCTTGTCTTGAGATGAAATTGAGTATGGTATTTTCGAGATGTGGAGATGACCAAACCACACCTGACTTGTGAGAAGTTGTGCTGTGTGTGCACAGAATGTTGTTTGGGTAGTGTGCTCTGCTTTCACCCATCCACTGACCCCTGCCCATCAAGCAGTTTTGTCCCAGCGTCTGTGCCTGCTAACGTGGTAGCCACGTGTATGGACTCATTGCCAGCACTCTGGAGGTGAGGGTTCAAACTCCAGCTGTGCCACTGAGTCATCTTGTCACGTGAATGGAATCACTTCCACTCTCTTGCATCTCTTTCTCTGGGTATGTGAACAACTGGGGCAAGATCTCATTTTATTAGTACAAGAGGCTTAGCCAATTGTCACTAGGTACCTGCAACAGGAAAAGCTAACGTTCAGCTGCTGTTATGTTCCATGTTGAACCAATGCACAGTTTTATCTAAGATAAAACATGTAGAGATCCTGATTTTGTGCCCTGTTCATAGTTGTCTTAAAAGTTGCTTTCAGACATAACCCCTCACCATTTCAAAGAGTCCACCTTATGAAATTCTGCGTGCTCTCCATCTCCCTGGGAAAGCAGCCATCATTTCATAGCCCAGCATTTTACAGCTGAGACCTGCAAACAGAGAAATGGAGCAATGCAAATAAAGATTGAATGCTGATGTTATTAATGCCTTTATCGATGAGGCGAGTTCACAGTGCAGATGAATCATATAATCAGGTCTATTTTAATAAGAAATTCACTGTGATAAGCTAACTTCTTTGTCAATATTTGTCAAATCCTTTGTTTACAGGATTATCCTAAGAATACCAATCAGGACAGTCTTCTTTGATACAAATAAAAGGTCTTTAGCATTACAATACTTTCACTGTACCATATTGCTATCTTGCAGTCAGTTTTAAGAGAAGTACTAACAATATTAATTGTCACTGGTAACTTTGTTTTGCACTGCCAGAGAAGATTTATCCAACAATTTCAATATTTAAAGAATATCATGTGCAATAGCTAAACAGTTATTTCAGTACGGCACAGTAACAAAAATTATATTTTAATTATATGCACTTAGTACAGAGGGTGACAGGTAAAAACTACTCACTTAAGATCACATAGCACATCAGTAGTGTAGCTGAGAAGAGAACTCATTGCCACTTTGAATTACCAGTCCAATGTCTTACTGTAAAGAAAAGGATCAAGTAATATGTCTTAGTGATAAAAACTGCAGGGACACTCCATGTTTAGAAGCCCTTCTGGAGTAATCACACATAATTAAAAGCATGTTACTTATAGCTGGCATATTACATACTGCTCCTTTATCTTATATTTGTTTTGAAAAGACCAAAAGTTGATGTTTCAGTACAATGATATTGCCTTCCAGTGTTTTCTTGAGGACTGAATCAAAACATAATGAATATAAAAATATACTCACACTGTATAAAACTGTCAGTAGTCTTAGCCCAATATATTTTAATCGATATGTTTAAGTTAACATTTAAATTAATTTTCTACTTTTCAAAATATTAGCTTTCCCAGAATGAACAAAGAGAAAAAAGAGAAATGTAGTAAAATTATCAGGTGGTAAACAACATAAAATAATACTTCCTGCTGCTATTTAATCTTGAGTCATGTTTACATACTGACCACTTAAGAAAAGGAAAGGAAAAAAATACCTGAATAAAAGCAATCTGCTTTTGGTATGGTCAATCCATTGTTTGAGAGCAAATTCTGAATACAAATGCAGTTCTATTCATTTTTTAAAATATTATTATAAAAGGTTACCTCTTACATTTATGTTTAATATGTGTATAGATGTGTACATACACTTTACAGTAAGAGTAATCTATATAAAAAGGCAAGGCCAAGATATTTTAGTAAAGAAAGAACACAATATTATATAATTTCTATATTGAGACAAAGTATATGCCAGACAGTTGAAAAAAGATTTATGCTGAAATAGGGACTAGACTAATATGAACCTCCTGTGTCATTTTATTAGTTCCTTAACATCTGACCTTCATCAAAGAATCTATCATCACAGGCTATCATAGACTCAGTGGACCATATTCCGTGGTTGTGTAAGGAGTCAAAAGTTATGCTGACATTGCACATGAACATCTATGGTTCAGTTTTACGTTGCCCATTTTCATGAGGTGCTGAACACAAATCCCTGCTATCGATTACAGAGAGTATTGGACTACAGAGTCTTAGCTTAGACCATCTCCAACCAAATGAGATAGGCTAGGTTTCACTGGGAGTCTGCCTCTGAATATTGTCCATCTACAAACTTATGACACTCTTCTGTGCTTTTAATATTTTTCATGACCGTCTTTATTTAAAACCTTTTGTGTCACTTCTGTTACTGTAACAGTAAGAAATTACTGACAAATTTCTTCAACGTTATTAGTTGCATTGAATTTCATTTGCAATCCATTGCAAAGTTAAAATTTCATTCTGGCATAATAGGAAGCAAAGAAGTAACATATCAATAGCATCATAATGCATTTAAACTCAATGCAGTATTAATATTAAATAAAAAAACTAAATTAATGCATATTGAGGTCATGTATCTGTTAACCCTGTGTTTAGAGATTTTGATTCTGTCCTCTAAATTGTTGCTGCAATGATGTCAAAGCTTTTGCAATATGCCAAATCAAAACAGGGATTGCAGATTTGTCCTTTCCAAGGCACATATTTTGGGAAGGTATTTTATCAGGTTATCTACAGCAGGCATTACTATGCCAATGAAATAGAGTAATGTTAACACAAATGCGACTAGGCTAACAGTGCTAAGATACTGAAAATGTCCAGAGTACAGCAGGAACTTTTCTAGAAAGTTTAACTCTCCCAGTATAAGCTATGTGCACCCCCCACCTTCCTATGAAAAGGCTTATTGTCCTTTGTTGCTACTTTGCACCCTACAGATTAAAGGATATGGATATTCTCTGTATTTTGCCCATCTTGTTAAATACTTTTAATAAACCTAGCCATTAAAATATATATGCAAATATTTGTTGATCTATGTATGCTTGAAAGCCTTAGAAGCTATATAAACTCACATACTTACAGGATACATCTTCCTAAAGAAAACTGTCCTTTTAAGCAGGAGCATTAAACTTTACTTTTGGAAGACAAAGACCTAAGTAGCATGATGGGTTTACTTTCCTCCCTCCCTTTTCCCTACTCAGTCAGGCAATGCATTTTCCAAAGACACCAGTGCCTCAGGAATGTTATTTTATTTCATTTCAGTAGGGATCAGGGGTCTCTACCTTTATTTATGGTTGTCATTTTTACGCTTTAAACCTCACAAGCTTTGTCTGACTATGGAGTCATTCATCTATCCTGCAAGAATTTAAAATAATTTACTGTTGTTGGACAGAGTTTTCTTCACGATGGCGTGAAGAATTACATGCTCCACTCCTCTTTTATTGCTTATGGGCAAAATCCTGTCCTCATTTACACCACCACAACAATAAATAACCTCCTTTGAGAGCATTAATATGTGCCTTTTATTTGATCAAGGAGAAAGAAGTTACTCAACAGCAGTCTAAAAAGTCTTCAAAGGTTACTGCTCTGCTAACCTGTGAGGGCAAAAGGTTCAGTGGATTTAACAAAAAGAAAAAAAAAAGATCATCTATTAAGTGAATACTAAGAGAAACAATGGTTCACATTCAATTCAGCATTCCTTTAATGCTGTCTGTCTTTCAATTTTGGAGAAAATCAGACCAAAAAAACCCAATATTGGAGAATACAAACTTATTTAGACAGGTTAGCAGTAGCAGTAGCTTCAACTGCTTCTGTGATTTTGCACCCTAACACATAACACCTTGCTGAAGGCCATTAATACATATCATTGCTCCTCCCTGAACAGTCTGCAAATGATGACAAACTCAACTGTTCTCTTTCAAGGAGACAGGTCAGAGCTCTGGGTTGCAAGGCAGGTGTTCTCTTCCCCCAACCTGTGGGGTGCACACACTGCAGTCATCCATCTGCCTCTGCCACCCCAGCTGCATGCAGGCCAAGGGAACTTCACTGGGAAGCAGGCAGGGAAGGCAGGGATGCAAACGGACAGTATGAAGTCTTGGAGACATGGAGTGCTCCCAGAGACCCTCTTCTAGGTGGAAATGAAGTCATGTGCCAATGAGAGGGTGAAAAGGCACTCTGACTTATCAAGGAAAAAGGAAAATGGATGGAAATGTGGAGAAAAGAAAGTATCCTTGAAAGCAGAAGGGATTTGGGAATGGCATGTAGTTCAAAATGGAAAGGGAGTTGAGGGGAAATGATACAAGGAGTCTCTGATTTATGCAGTGAACTGAAGCTACACTTCTGGAATAGATGACACCTTAATAGAAAAATTGGTTTGTGGATCAAAAGGCTGTGTTCCCTCCCAGTCATAGCTACCTGAATCAATTCCCTGTCCCATTCATCATCTTGCAGTACTGCAGTGGCAATGACAGCAATAGTTCATGATGAAAAGTAGCTTTACAGGAGCTTCTACTTTATTTTTACATAAAATGTGATTTAACAGGTGGAAAGAGTAAGAAAATTACTGATCTCTATGCAATCTTCATTGTAAAATAAAACTTTGATGGCCAGAGAAATCCTCATTTCAACTCCCAATGAAGTAAAAGCCATTTTCACGACAAGTTATTTAAAAACTCAGCTTAGCTAGTATAAGTACTTATAAGCCTTATTGACAGGTGGGGATCCTTTATCCCCTGGGTCACAGATGTGATTAATCCTAAAGCAAAGTTCCTTTGCCCAGGTCTTTTAACTTTTAAAGCACTAAGTATGCAGCAAGTAGTAATAACAATTTTCTGATGCCTTATTTGAAAAAGTGTATAGAAGAGGTCTCTAAATATAAATAGCAGCTAAAAGTGATTAATGCACAAGTATGTCTTATCAGATATGAGGACAAGTTGGACAGAACCTGAGGACAAGTCACTTCATAGTCTAAGAAATAAGTGGATCCACAGGAGAGAAGGAGCTACGGGAAACAAGCTGGCAAGCTAAGTTGCTTTGACAACGTTTTGGGGATATCTACTTGGGAAATATGATGCATAAATACTTTATAAAAGCACATAAAAAAACTTGTTTCCAAATGAGTTGTCTTTCACAAATGTTCTCACTAATGAGCAAAGGTTTCAATTACAAATGATGACCATCAATACTTAAAAAATGAAAAAAAGAAAAACATTTTCAGACCTATGTGGTTAACCCTTCAAATCTGATACACCAAAGAGTGGGTCTGCATGCAAACTGAATATGAAATAAAGCAACTGAGTAACATTCCTTCATAGCGCCAGCCTCTACTCAAACGTAATCCTTTAAAAACCTTACCTCAAAGTCTTGGAGTTTAAAAACATTCACTACACTTTTAAGGCTGTGCTAGAAGCTCAAAATAATTTTTTTTTAATTTTTTTTTAATATAGTATGAAAGGGGTCTCCTCCCCTCTCCCTCCCCCCCCCCCCCCAAATTGGAAAGATTACATAAGGTACTATTTACTATTTTTTCATTACTGTAAACAGTTGAATACATTCAATCTGAAATGTAAATTAGTTTGTCCAAAACCCAAAGGATTTTATTCTTAAAATGCTACTATTTTGATTTAACTGTGAAGACTGTATATGGGACAGGTTGACAAAAGATCTGTGGAAGCTCCACCTTTGTTGATGCTCAAAATTCAACAGGACCAGGGGCACAATGGCTTGATTAATTGGAATATTAGCCCTGCTCTGAGCAGGGGCTTGGTCTAGATGACCTTCGGCATAAATTAGTCTGTTGTATAACCATCCTTTTTGCTTCAAGAAGGAACAGAATTTGGCAAGCAAAACCCTCTTTCTTTCTTTCTGTCTAAAGAAAAGAGTACCTACAGCCTGAATTTACGAAAAGCTGTGTGACCTAGAGACATATACTTCTTACTTTATGGATTTGGTGTGTGAATTAGATAGATAGATAGATAGATAGATAGATAGATAGATAGATAGATAGATAGATAGATAGATAGATAGATAGATAGATAGATAGATAGATAGATGTATATCTTTGTGATGTAAGCTGGAATTACACTAGATTTGTGGGGATCGGGCCCCGCCAGCGCTGGGCTGTGAGAGGCAGGTCCTGCGTGAGGAGCCCCATCTCCTGCTGGGACAAGGGGACCCGCTGGGTGGCTGAGGGAAAGGCTGTGGCTGGCGCCTGCCTGGGCCTTAGTGAAGCCTTTGGCACCGTCTCGCCCAGCATCTCCTGGAGAAGCCGGCTGCTCCCGGCCGGGCCGGGGGGGCTCTGCGCTGGGCACAGCCGCTGGGCAGGAGCCCCCAGCGTGCCCAGGTGGCCAAGGGGGCCAGCAGCGCCCTGGCCGCTGTCAGAAGCGCTGTGGCCGGCAGGGCCGGGGCAGTGCCCGTCCCCCTGTGCTGGGCACCGGGGCGGCCGCCCCTCGGGGCCTGGGCTCAGGGTCGGGCCCCTCAGGGCAGGGGGGACGCAGAGGGGCTGGAGCGTGTCCAGAGCCGGGCAGGGGCTGGAGCAGGGGCTGGGGCAGGGGCTGGGGGGGGGGCGGCGTGGGGAGCTGGGGGGGTCAGCCTGGAGAGGGGGGGCTCAGGGGCACCTGGTGGCTCCCTACAGCTGCCTGGCAGGGGCTGTAGGCAGGGGGGTCGGTCTCTGCTCCCAGGGAACAAGCGCCAGGACACGGGGAACCGGCCTCACGTTGTGCCGGGGGAGGTTTAGGTGGGTGTGAGGGGAAATTCCTTCATGGAAAGGGTGGCCGAGCCCTGGCACAGGCTGCCCGGGGAGGGGGTGGCGTCACCAACCCTGGGGGTGTTTAGAAGACGTGGTAGATGTGGTGTTTAGTAACATGGTTCAGTGATGGGCTTGGCAGTCCTGGGTTAATTGTAGGACTTGAAGATCTTAAGGTTCTTTTCTAACCTAATAATTCTATGATTCTAGACGCAAAACTGGGCTCCCAAGTAATCTGATCATGCAGAAGGGAACATCTGTTTAGGAGCCACTTCAGACTGTAGAATGAACTCACACAGGACATGAGCAGTTTATCAGTTCAGCTTCTTCCCTGGCTACTCTTTCCTGCCTGCATATACACACCTTTCACCTTGATGGATAAAATTAATTTCTTTGATCTGCTTTCAATAATATGTAATGCAATATATACACATATAGATATATTTTAAAAAATCATATACTGAATTCCTAAGTTTCTCCAGGAAGAGTCTGAAAATCATCTCATCATGTAGATAGCTTTTAATGCATTTAGTCTTGGGAAGAGCTGGGTTAGCTATGGTGAATTATGAATGCACTCCCATATGCAAAGCGAAAAGCAGCCAGAGAGGTAAGTGGACTGGATGACACCCCCTGTAATTGCATCTTTCCTTCTGCCACAGAGGCATGTGTAAGTAAAAACTTCACCTCAGACTTACAGCTGGTGCTCACTAGCACCATATTTTCCATTTGCTGAAAGATCCTTTCAAGACTAAGGAGCAGGATTTAGAGATGTGCTAAGCTTCAAAATTGCAATGTAAATTGAGAAGATTTAATTTTTTTAATTCCTTGCTGTCATATATTTGGAAAAATTAGGCCATGTGTGTCTCAAATTGTTCATTTTATGTTAGCAAATTTGTTTGACCTTTAATCTCTCCCTCCTTGCCCTTTTGATCTAAAACATATGGAAAAGATCATTCTTTTAGCTCAAAAATTCTCAAAGAAAATTAATATTTGTGTAGCATTCAAAACTGACAGAAATCAGTATCATATATGAAACCCTGGGAAAAGCTGGGTGCTCTTCATAATGAGAAGTGAAGATAATGAAGAAGAGTTGTACTATAGCTTTTAATTAAAGAGCACTGTTCAAAGTTGTATGGAAAAATAGTATGAGTCCATACAATTAAAAACTGTAACAATGCACATGTAAAAAGGGTCCCAAATCAAAGTTGTACAGGCATCCAATTATGTTTTGCAACTTTACACATTATTCCTTTAATAAAGTTTCTGTGTACTCAGTCAGAAAATACCAGCATCCCAAGATTCAAAACCCATAAAACACACTAAGAGTAGAGCCCATCCGAAGATTACGACAGTTAAAGGAGATCTGCAAAAATATAGATTTCTGCAATAGGTTGAAAACTATACTCTCAATATCCCTACTTTAAAAAATCTGAACAGAAAAAAGAAAAATTGCTGAATTGAAACTTTGTGAAAAGAGACTGACTCAAAATATGATCTCATTAATGCTCTATTTTGATTATTACATCTATTTTGATTAACTTATTTTTCTTCAAATATCAGTGACATACAGCAATGAAAGGCATAATTAAATATTTTCAAAGTTAACAGGAGCAATTAAAATGCCTATACTTCATTCCTATTCCTAGAATGTCAATGAGAAAAGAAAATGACAAGAGTGGCTGCTTGTGACAAGAGAAGAGTTAACACTCCAAAAATAACCTGTTCCAATCCAATTTCAAGACTTATAATTTTCTTCTCCTTCAATATTAATTCAGAAAAGCCTAAAAGTATTTGATAGATGGCAACCGCAGAGCTGTACACTGCCATCAAACACCTGATCAAGGCTTTAACAGCTTGGTATTTATATGATACATAACTGATGGAAATTACATAAAGGCACACTGGAACACAAAGAGAAGCTAAATCTTTTAATGACGTTTCTTTTTATGTCTTTTATTTACTGGACTGAATCACTAAACAATATATCATATTTTAACTTTTCACACTGTTGTGTAGATGCAAATCCTTTGGTATGACAGAATCAATAACTTGATTCCTGCTCTACAGTGACAGAACAAGGATCAGCAATTTTAAACTAAATGAAGGTACGTTAGATTAGATATAAGGGAGACATTTTTTATAGTAAGGGTGATGAGACACAAACAGGTTGCCCAAAGAAGTTATGGATGCTCCACCCCTGAAATCACTGAATCACAGAACGGCCAGGGTTGGAAGGGGCCTCTGGAGATCATCTAGTCCAAACCCTGGCTAACGCAGGGACTCCTAGAGCAGGTTGCACAGAGTCACATCTAGGTGGGTTTGAATATCTCCAGGGAAGGAGACCCCACAGCCTCTCTCAGCAGCCTGTCCCAGTGCTCTGCCACTCTCAAGGTATAAAAGCTCTTCCTCATATTCAGATGGACCTTCCTGTGTTGCAGTTTGTGCCCGTTGCCCCTTGTCCTGTCACTGGGCACCACTGACAAGAGCCTGGCCCCGTCTTCTTGGCACTTGCCCTTAAGATATTTGTATGGATTGACAAGATCCCCTCCCATCCTTCTCTTCCCCAGGCTGAACAGCCCCAGCTCTCTCAGCCTGTCCTCATCAGGGAGATGCTCCAGCTCATCATCTTTGCAGCCCTCCACTGCCCCTCTCCAGGAGCTCCTTGTCTCTCCTGAACTGGGGAGCCCAGCACTGGGCCCAGCACTCCAGATGGGGCCTCACCAGGGCAGAACAGAGGGGGAGGATCACCTCCCTCGACCTGCTGGCCACAGTCCTCCTAATGCACCCCAGGGTCCCTTTGGCCCCTTGGCCATGAGGACACACTGCTGGCCCACGGGCAGCTTGCTGCCCACCAGCACTGCCAGGTCTGTCTCCACAGAGCTGTCCCCCAGCAGGTCAGCCCAGCCTGTGCTGGTGCATGGGGCTGTCCCTCCCCAGCGGCAGGACCCTGCAGAGGAAGCAGGACCCTACAGGAACTTCAAGGTCAGGTGTGATGGGGCTTTGGACAGCCTGATCTAGTGAAATATGTCCCTGCCTGTGGTGGAGAAGTTGGACTAGATGATCTTTGAAGGTTCTGTGCAACCCAAACCACCCTATCATTCTATGACTGTAAGAAATTGGCATATTTAAACAGATTATATATTGCAAAATAGTAAGTTACACAATATAAAAATTTACTTAGACCACACACTAGCCATGACAATGCAGATACATTGCATTCATTTTTTGAGCTTCTTTTATTGGTGTAGAAGTATTTGAGTACAACCTTGATATTTCAGGATTTTGAGGATTAATGAGGAAAAGAATCTATGGTTCTCCAGATGCCAGGGCTTGTGCTTAGAAGACTTTCCCGATTCCTGAAGAACCAAGCTTTTGTTTTAGTCACTTCTGTACCTCTGCACAGTCATCTAACACAAGAGTAATACAGGTTTCAGGAGTTCATTGATGTTTTTCTGCTTATTTAACATGATCTTGTGTAAGGTTAGCCATCAATCTCACAAGACAGTACTTCACAATAAGACTGATTCCCAGCTTGTCCCCTCTATCTTTGTGTGTAACCCATGAGAACTGTGTAGCACTCTGCTTCTGAAAAGCGCCAAAGTTCTAGTTCTAGTTCTAGCCCTAAACTTTTTGTATCTTTAGAAAATAGAAGAGAGTTATTAGTATGCTTTTTCTTCAGGATTTTCTGTAGCAAGTTTCCAGGGACCTATAGCTTCTGGCTTTCCATTTCAAATATCATCACTGTTTAAAGAGAATTAATAAATAAAAATGGTACTTTTAATTGGATCAACAACAGTAGCAAAGGATTGTTATTTTGTAGGTAGTTCTGTGAAGACAGTTCAGTAGTGCAAGAATGCAGTTTTTAAATGGAAATAAAGTAACAGTAAAAGCATAAAAAGTGAGAAGACAAAGGTTTTATTCTTACTCCTTTTTTAAATACTATGATATATGATTTATGACAGCTTATATGTGTTTCATTTCAGGAAAAAAATATTTTAATAGAAAAGGATTTATACAGTCAAAAAGTCTGCCTACACCAGCTCCCACAGAAACTTTTGATTACAATGTACTGCTTTACCATTAATGCATACCATATAATACATTGCAAGAAAACGCCAGATTTCATCCTCTGACTTTCATTCAAAACCCAAAAATGTTTAGACTCAAATGTGCGTAATGAATTGAGAAT